>NC_136701.1:25605412-25645412 GCF_947650265.1 Symphodus melops | reverse complement strand
CACTGTAGGATATGATACATAATGCATGTAGTCCGATGACTCCCCACTCGCTCGCTCTCTTCTCTATCTCTCCATCCTGTGGTCCAATGAGAATAACGGGGAAAAGGACACAAGAGTAACAGCTTCAAACTCTGCTAGTCCAGCCTGCCGCATGGACCGAGTCAGCAAAAAATAAATAAATGAGCTGTATGTAAATGATGTTTATGTGAACATTAGCTGCTAACAACCTGCAGAGGATGAAGTGATAAAACAGCATGCTGGGAAAAAGCCATCAGCGTCATGTGAGAAACAAAAAGCTGCAGTGTTGAGAACACAAAGATGACAAAGCAACATTGAAGAGAATAAACAACGTTTCTTATAGCTTGATGATTTTCTGACTTTGTTTGGAGGGTAAATACATTTTTTAATGTCTTAAGAATAGGAAACAAAGGGAATAAATAAGCTCATAACCCCAAAATACATCCACTGCTACCTGGTAAAACAAACTGTTCCTGAGGGTTTTTTTTGAGATACTTTGAATTTATAAAGTTTTGTTTGACCTCCAAACAAAGTGGATCTAATCTTCCTCTCTAATTATTATCAGCTTGTCTGCAGCGTGCTCTGTTGAAAATCCACGGTGTATTTAAAACAAAGAAGAGCGTAGTGGCGCTGACCGCAGGTGCTTTGACTGAAGGTGGCAGGTTGTGCTGAACAGTTTACAGCTCTGTGTAACGTAATGAGTCTGGGTCCTGGACTACAAAGCAGGATTTACAGTAATCGAGATAATTCAGGGTTGCTCGCACCTGTGACGGGTTTGTATCTGTGGAGAGATGAGAGGAACATCGAAGAGAGTGAGAGACAGACGCAGGACTTCTCGTACTCTCTTCAGATTGTAAAATCCATTACAAAGCTTTAGGCCTTCTCGCTCTTTCCTTTCTCTGCCTCAGTGTTTCTCTAACTCTGTTTCCCAGCCTTCACAGGGCTTCTCTTTAAATAAACCTCATCAATCTCCTGCAACAACAAAGTGTCCGCAGTCTTCAGAGACGGTCCACCTCATGCTCTGCTGCACCTCAGACACCGCTCGGCTCCAGCCCGAGGTGAGGAATCAGCGCGGCAAAACGTTTCTCTGACACATGACTGAGAGCGTGTTTAAGGGCCAGACACTTCAATCCGACGCCGTCACATGAGCAGGACGGAGGCTCCTCTGCTGCCTGAAGCTGTTACTCAAGGTTACATTGCACTTCCCACATCCGACTGTGCTTGAAACCAAAAATAACTACAGGAATGCTTGTTTCCTGTCAGCTCTTAAAGTAACTTCTGTTTTCTGTTACCTGAAAACAATCAGACGACGGTGCTTACACGCCAGCACAGATCTCCTGAAAAGCTCCTAAAGGTTTTTGGTGTTTGAGCCGCATGTGTGCAAACAGACACAGTTTCACGTTATTGTCCTGCCACCCATCGAGGGTGTTTTCCAGGTAGCGAGCTTCGAGGTGATGACTGAGTTTCTTTTTTTAATCTCTTTTTGAAGGATAATTTCTCTAAATCTTTCTTTGTTCATTACGCACACACACACACGCACACACACACACACACACACACACACACACACACACACACACACACACACACACTCAGCTCTCCATCCTCGACAGGGTTAGTCTTGAAGAGTCTGCCTAAACTTTTGTGAGATTTTCCAGGAGTGAAAATGTGAAAATGGAAAAAAAAAAAAAAGTGTATTTGTGAATCATAGATACACGATGTTCCCTGGTTTTCTTAATGACTTCCTTTACTTCTGCAAACTGACGGATGAGACTCACAAAACATCGTCATACTTGATGTGATTCCATGAGTTCTGATCAGTTTGCATAGTTGACAGATTCACGTGTGACAGACGTGTTTCCATCGTGTCCTGATGTGGATCTCAGACCCTGATCCTGAGGTTCTCTTAAAGTCCTGCAGGACGGATCCTCGTGGTTTTGAATCCGTACGTGACCCGTGTGAATATTTGATGTTGCTCTTGCTGTGCATAAAATAAACATCATCAAGCTGATGTTAAAGGCTGATTCATGTGGAGTTATTTAATGAGCGTGCAGACTATTATTTACAGTTGAAACTACAGCAGAGAAAGCTCTGGAAACCAAACGTCAAATTCCTCCGATGACTGAAAGGCAATTAATCTGAAAAATAAAATGATCCTTCTCTGTTTTTGAATGCCACAGAGCCTCTTTGTAGCATTCACAGAGTCACTGTGGCACTAATGGAAGCTGCACGGCCCACTCATGGACTCACTATTTGAAAACGGCTTGTGTAATTCTCATTAACATTCATTTCATGCAGGAAGGAAAGAGAGATAAAGAGAGCGAGGGAGAGGCAGGGAACATAAACAAAGAGCGAGTGAACGGGCAAATTGGAGGCAGAATGGTTTAGCAAATGAGCTGACAATGAGAGTTTCACCCATCAGCTGAACCAGGCCTCCGAGGGATCCTGCAGCCTGTGTGAAGCTGCTCAGAAGAAAAACACATGCCGTTATAATAATAAAGAAAGAGCACGCTCAGAGTATTCATGGCTCCTGTCTGCTGTTTTCTTCTGACCTCAAACGGCTCTTATTTCTGGTACCGATTACTGAAGGCCACCACTCATTGTGTTCTCTGCCTTTTTATGCAGAGGCATTCAGGGATTATTGGTTAACTCTATTTATGCACACAGTCAGTGTGGAGTCGAGAAAGTTGAACCAAGATGCCCTGAAGCCGCATGGCTAGGTCCCAAAACAAAACACATAATAATGATTTGTCTTTTGAACGCACGGGGGGCCGATGTGGTCAGGCAGAGAGGTCAGCTCCATGAACTTTTAAAAACTGAACAGACCTTGGATCAAATTTCTCTGCCACCGGGGTTTGTGTGCTTCATCGGGGAACTCTGACGACCTGTCGTCCAGTTTTCAGGGCAAAATGTTTGACATTGGGTCACTGATGGCCTAGCGGTTAGGTCGCTTCCCGTGTACGAAGGTCAGTATGCCTGTGGTCTCAGTGATGATTAAGAGAGGGCATGCAGAGGTTCCTTTAGTTAAGCTGGATCGAGGCGGCACCAGAATCCCAAAAAAGCAAACTAAGAGACCTCTGGTCAAGCGGTCTTTACACACAAACCCAGAACTTCCATCAGATACGAGCGCTCTGCATGTCAGCTCCGCTCTCAACTGTTTCCATACGCTCATCGTTCGTCCGTCCATCCACACCCACAGGCCGCATTCTCAGAGTGCAGCACTGCCAGACAGCTGCAGAGCAGAGATAAAGGAGTTCCCACGGTAATTACAGAATAGACTCAGGACAGCACGAGATAAGGTCAGTGTTCTGAACGTCATCGAGTCTTTTATTCTGTAAAGAAAACAAATGTTAAAATGTTGTTTCAGCATCTGCCAACGAGCACGTTCTCTCTGACCGTGTTGACTGTCTGCATGTTGGAGACGTATTTCTTCAGCCAATAAGGGAGAAAAAAAAGATGAAACAAAAATAAATTATAATGTAATCTGTCCAAGACTGTCCATGTGCAGACAAATCTTTGCTTGCTGTGCTCAGGTCCGACAGACACACTCTCGTCTGGATGAGATTAGACTGTAAGGTGAAGAGTTGCTCATAATTTCTCTGCAGTCCGCGACAATCTGCAGTCCAGGTGCTGCTGGAGCGCAGGAGACCTCGGCTCGGCCAAATCTAATCTCTCATGCTCCACACCCAGCAACACAACCAGCATCCTCCAACCCGCTGCAGAAAAAAAAGCAAGAGATGATGTCACCGAGGGTGCAGAGAGGCAGACGCTTTAAACTCTTAAACGGATTTGTTTCACTTGTTTCCCAGATCTGACTGCACAGACTTCAAACGTGTGTGAGGACAGAAAACTGCCACTTCAGGAAGTCTGTAAGTTGACGGGTAACATTTAGACGGTGTGAAGAGCAAAGTGACTCGGGCTGTTTTTAGACGACTCATTGAGAGGATGGGTTAGGTCCACGTGTTGTTTAACATGAATCATTGTGCATAACTCCATTTTTAACATGTGTCTGACACCACATGAATGCAGCACAAGTCCCTTTATTATCAAAAAAAACAAAAAAAACGGGGTCCAGCCTCATTAAAGCCAGTCAAGAGTGGGGGGGGGGGGGGGCCTTTCATTGGCATAGTGGGCAGGAGGGAGTGTAGACTTTTGCACAACTTCTTCTATATATGTAAATACATGTTTTCTATTGATCGATAAATACAAACTTCAGGTGGCTCCTTTTGAACGATGAAGGTCTGAAACTCGATGAGTCGACGATCGAAATCCGACCAATCAGGTTCGACGTTGTCTGGGACAGCCTTAAAAAATCACAAAAGGAAGTAATGAGATTTCAAAGGTTTACATCCTAAATGGAGGAATGAAATCTTCTTGTAGGAGAAACGTTGATTTCCATAAACAGCCTGTGTGTGTGTGTGTGTGTGTGTGTGTGTGTGTACAGTGTTTTTAAATGGATACACCTTGAAACTTAAAAGGATTATCCAGGCTCATTACTGCGTGTGCGTGCTCCACTTACCAAGATACATGTTTATCTTTGAGAAGGAACGAAGGTTATCGAGCTCAGGGTAAATGATTTTAACTGTAGCTCTGGGGCTTTATGATGATATTCAAGGTTGGGCGAAATTGAAATTTTAATGAATTAGTTCCACATGCTGCATTATGGTGGTTTGTGCACATGGATGGGTCAGGAGCAGGTTCTCAGGATGATCAATCACAATGTATGAAAACACTCAAGGTGAGGGCAGAGACGCTGTCCTCGGGGGAAAGTAAGAGACAAAAACTTTGCTTTTAAAAACCCTCCACACAAACGAACAACAGCCACATGCCCGCAGGGAGACAGGAAGTGAGCGACAGGAAGTGAGCGACAGGAAGTAAGCGAGCCGACGGATGAAACCAGGAGAAGAGGCTGCCGGCTTCCCTCGTCAGCACGAAGCTGTCACAGTGAAGACAGAGCAAGAAATATAAAACCCAGCAGAGTCTAGACCCTGATGGAGTCTAGACCCTGATGGAGTCTAGACCCTGATGGTAGTGGTGATACCCCCTGATGGAGTCTAGACCCTGATGGTAGTGGTGATACCCCCCTGATGGAGTCTAGACCCTGATGGTCTTGGTGATACCCCCCTGATGCAGTCTAGATCCTGATGGTCTTGGTGATACCCCCCTGATGGAGTCCAGAAGGCCTGCATGAAGCTGTCTGTTTGACAGAGACTGCTGCAGGTTTTAAATTTGAGTTTATTCCTGGATCAGACCCGGAGCGAGGAGGATCAGACCCGGAGCGAGGAGGATCAGACCCGGAGCGAGGAGGATCAGACGGGGAGCGAGGAGGATCAGACGGGGAGCGAGGAGGATCAGACCCGGAGCGAGGAGGATCAGACGGGGAGCGAGGAGGATCAGACCCGGAGCGAGGAGGATCAGACCCGGAGCGAGGAGGACCAGACCCGGAGCGAGGAGGATCAGACCCGGAGCGAGGAGGATCAGACCCGGAGCGAGGAGGATCAGACCCGGAGCGAGGAGGATCAGACCCAGAGCGAGGAGGATCAGACGGGGAGCGAGGAGGATCAGACCCGGAGCGAGGAGGATCAGACCCAGAGCGAGGAGGATCAGACCCGGAGCGAGGAGGATCAGACCCGGAGCGAGGAGGATCAGACCCGGAGCGAGGAGGATCAGACCCAGAGCGAGGAGGATCAGACCCGGAGCGAGGAGGATCAGACCCGGAGCGAGGAGGATGTGGGTACGTGACCAAACAGCTGTTTTTCTCCTGGCGGCTGCTTTGTGCTGCTAACGCTCTCTGTGATTGGATAGAAGTGAAAACAGCCTGTCCTGTGTGTAACAATAAGAAGACACTGCGTATATATGAGGCTAATTTAGAGCACAGGATTGTTTGTGGCGAGCATTAAAGGGTTAAACCTTTGTAATCAGAGCAGGACTCCTCTCTGGACTTTTATTTTGCTCCCTGATAGTTTTTCTTAAATTGGTCTTGCGATTGATTTCTTTTTAAGAGAGAAAGTGTTTGTTCTCTTTGTGGTTTCAACTTCAAATCAGACGCTGCAGCACAATCTTCTCCACAGCAGCACTTTTTCTCTTTAACTGTTGTGATTACATGTTTTTATATCAGAGCAGGGCTCGAGTGTGCCTTCAATACCAAACCAAAATAAACAAAGAAGATGTATTCTCCCATTTCTGAGAACTCCTGGAGATTCATTCCCCCCGTCTCTCCTCGCTCTGCAGGCACGCTGGGCTCGCTCTGGCTCACAGCTATCAGTCCTGTATTCTCTAATCTCTCTGGGTCGGCGTGCATGTCGCAGAGACGTGACGTGGCAGCCTTAGCCTTAGACCACACTAACCTTAGTCTTGGTTAGTGTGGTCTAAACCCTATGTAGGAAAGGGTTAATCATCACACCAAAAGTTTATGCTCATTCTAAGGTGAAAGAGACACGATCGGGCCATAACCGTTTTAATATCCCTCTCACACTTTCAACAGAGAAAGTTTCAAAACAAAAGTCAATTCTTCTTCCCTGAAATCCGAAGAAGGAGATTTCCAGAGAAGGCAAAGATGGTGGAGAAGTTAGAAAAGCTTTCATGACCAAAGGCGTCACTCCACTGTAGCTGCTGAAGACTCGTTCAGCGCAGCGGACGACTGAATCCTTGAAAATGTTTCGACTTTGTGACTAAAGCGTCCCGCTCTGCAAATCACTTCAATGCCTTCGCCGACGACAGTTTCGTTTTCTGTGAATACCTTTTTATGAAACGAAGCTTTTCAGGAGGAGAATTCATCGTTTGCTGCGAAGTTCAACAGTTTGCCGTCCGGAGAGGAGCTCGTTCCACCTCAGCTCATTATTTAGACACGTTTGGTGTTTCATACATTTAAAAGGTGAAGATGGTGAATCACTCTGTTCTTCCAGGACTGACCACACCAACTCTCCCCTCCAGGGTAGCTGGAGCCGATGTGTCCGACGCCGCGTATCGTCCATCCTGCTGATTGAAGTCACCATAAAAGCTTCTGTTGAATATTGGTGCATATTTTAACCCTTTAGTGGCTGTTAGCTGTGATGAGTGATGAAGCCGCATCATCTCTTAGGCTGTCTTTGATTCATTGGTCTCAATAGAAAAGATGGAGGCTGACTTTCCTTTAAGCACTCATAACTGTCATCGAATCATTTGGACTATTTTAAACGTGTTGAAAAGGCGAGGTGCAGCTGGGAGGATGTCTCTCTCTCTCTCCCCGCTCGCCCTCGTCTCCGTCAGCTCACAAAAACACGCTCGCTTTTCATGTGATAATTTACACTTTCTTTAACCCCGGCACAATCGTCCCTCCGTCTTTGCCCCCTTCTTCCTGTCTGTCTGATTATTCGCCCACAGACGGCTGTTTACACAGTCGGATGGTTTGAACAGAAGGAAGTCTGAAAAGGCAAAAGCCAAACTGCCTGTCTCAGCAGAAACAGAGCTGACTGATAAGCAGAGTTTAACTCCAGATAAGAAACACAACATGGACAGCGTTCATTCAGTAGAATCTTTGAGTTTGTATCTGACATGACTCACAATAAGTCTCAGCGTCCCCTGTTCTCTGATGAGCAGACGCAGACTTGACCCAGCGTCCATTTTATCTTTTTATATTATTTTGTTCATTTTCATTTTAGAGTTCGCCTTTGCTCTTTGTAAAAGAGGTTACCGTGCTCAGGCCGGTTAGTCCTGGAGCGGGGGGAGAGCAGACCAGTAGGGGAAGTCCACATCCCCTTCCAGAGAGGGGGCGTGGTCAGACACAGCTCATTTACATATTTAAAGCTACAGACACAGAAACAGCCTGTTCTGAGCAGGGCTGAAATAGAGGGGTTTATAGACATGATCAGATACAGGATCAGAGTGGATTTACAACAACACACTTCACACACATGATGAAAAGGAGCGAGGACACTGATTTACACTGAAGAAGAGGAGGAGGAGGAGGTCATGTGACCTTTAAACATCACATCAAGAAAAGATCACAAATATTTCAGTGGATAGTCGCTCTGCTCGGTTTCTGAAAAATGAAGAAGCCTTCCCCCTGGCATCAAACACTAAAATGTTTGTTGAGCAAAATTTGAAATAAATATTCTGCATTTTTTAAGAAACGCTCCAAAAACAAATTAAATACTTTTTAATTTCTGTTTGTGGTTTCTCTCTGCGATGCACAAATGATTTATTCATGACTTCCTCGGTGCACTTCTCCTTTCACTGAATCCAAACCGCTGCATTAATATGCTAAGTGTTTACATGTTTGCGCTCTCTGGATGACTCGGTGTTAAAAAACTCTCAGCATGAGAAAGAATTATTAATCAGTTTCAATGGCTGCTTCCTGCTGTTTGACATTAACTGTTGCATCACAGCTGGTTGTGCAGCTTCGGAGAGGAGCGTCTCCTCTGAGTGCGCCGCAAACACTTTTTAACCAGTAAAAAAAAAAAAACACTCCACAGAAACCCAGAAGGAATGACCTTCTTTCTTTCCCATGTCCCCCACAGACGGCCCGAGCAAAAGCATGGAGCTGACAGCGTGCACGGACCAATCACAGGACATGAATGTCTGCAGGAAGATGACACCTGTTGAAAGAACCTGAACTGATTGATTCAAACATTACAAAACTGATAAATCATCATTTGATGTTCATCGTGAGCTGCTGAGGAGGACGATGCTGACTTCTTGAACTTTTCGATTATTGACTTCCAGTCTGCTGTAAGTTTTTTTTTTTCCTGCCTCAGCAGCTTTGTGATGTCTGACAAAGCCCCGGGTTTAAAATCTTTTGTATAGAATTAAATCAATCGACATGAAAGTCATCGATTGCTCATCAGACTTCCTCGAGCTGGTGGATCTGCTCAACATTCGTCAGCGTTGTCTTTCCAGAAGTCTCCTCCTGAAGTGAAATCAATGTCTTACAGCTGCATCACTGACATTTCTCCTGGAGAGTTACGATGGTGTTTTAGAGGGAACAAACTGAAAGATAGAAAACGTTTAATTCCTGTAGCTCAGGACTTTTTTTTTTCTTTCCAAAATTCACATATTTTTGAAACTCCTCTCCTCCATGTCCCTCTAACATGTGTCTCTAGTCTGTCTTCAAACCCGCCAACGATGAGAAAAGTCCATCCTCTCCGTCTTCTGCCTGTTCAAACAGGCCGTTTGGAGATGTTCCCTTCATGACATCACAAAGGGCAGTAGCCCCTCCCCCAGGTGGGTGACACTCCCACAGCTAGGTGTGTGTTCTGCCCTCTGAGTCTGCCTTCTCACCGTAAACAATAGGACTCGAGGAAATCCAATCCAGCCTGTCGCTTGGTTGACTGAAAGTTAGGCTGAGACAACATGAAGACCGCCATCGACCAGCATCCAGCGCCCCCTGCAGGAACACACAGGTGATGTCACTCAGGATTAAGATCAGATAAACTGTATTGATCCCCCATTTGTGGAAATTTGGTTGAGAAGCATGTTTTTAAAAACTGAACATGACGCCATGTTTAGGGTCAGCCTTTAATTGGACAGCTTCGTCCTGTGTCATCACGCAGGAGGACGCTCAGGGGACATCAAACCCTGCAGACGGACGGCAAGTCATGCCACAAATTACTGCAAGTCCGTGCTCAATGAGTCTTTGTCCACGTTCTGAACGTGTCGGCCTGTCCTTCCTCACACCGACGTGCAGTCGTCTTCTTCCCCTCCCGCCTCGTGTTGTGCTCCCGTCTGTACAAATGACCAGCAGGATGATGAATGTTGTTGTCATTTCTCCACAGCGCTGCACTTCTGGACAGGAGGGGAATCGATGTGAGCCCCCCGGAGACTCATCCTGCTTCTTCTCCTTCACACACACACACACACTGACCCCAGCGTGAGCATCACACTCACACCTCATTCATCATGCAGTCTGTATGTGTTAAGGCTTTGAAGGTGCACGTGAGGAAAAGTCCTTTTTTCCACATTGATTTACGAAGACGAACAAGTGAGGGACATGTGCTGTGATTCGTCCTCTTCTGTCCTCTAACAGTCGTGTTTGTCAGACTTGAACTTCCTGCATTCAATATGTTGGACTTTTCCTCTGGATTTCACATCTTCACGACAGTTTAAGCAGAACAGTTTTAACCTCCTCCGTGTCTGATTTAAATGTTTCATGACGAAGTCAAAGGACGAGTTTGGCACTGCTGGAAATATTGTATGCATCATTCCTGCCAAGAATCAAATAAAAAGATCAATACGGATCTCCTATCTCTGGACTTACTTTGAAGATGGAGCCAGCAGGCAATTATCCGAATCCAGCGTACAGACGAGACGGGAGAAACAAGCTGGTGTGTCTGCATAGTTTAAAAACAAAGACTCTGCTGCTCTGTGGCACCTCTGAAGCAAAAAAAAAATCGTTGTTATATTTCTGTTTCTAGTTTGTTTTTTCCACACTAACATTCCTCAAACACTCAGCTCAGCTGTCGTCGTCTTCCTATTGAGCATGAAGTTATTCACATTGAAAAGCTCAAATTTAACGCTCAGCCAGAAAGACAGGAACGCTGCAGTGACACGGAGGAAGGAAGAAGATAGACGACACGTCAGATTGTCTGCAAGCTTTATTAATTATGTGACTTTTCCTCCAGAAGATGTCGCACTGTCTCTCCGACAAGAACTTTTCATTGGTCAAACCTCCTCGGAGCGCCAACGAGGTCTCCTGAGGAAACGAGGAGCGATGAGAATCAGTGTGTTCGTATCAGCGAAGCCAGGTGGCGTGCAGACAGTCTGTAGAGACGGTAGAGGTGGCGTGCAGACAGTCTGTAGAGGTGGCGTGCAGACAGTCTGTAGAGACGGTAGAGGTGGCGTGCAGACAGTCTGTAGAGGTGGCGTGCAGACAGTCTGTAGAGGTGGCGTGCAGACAGTCTGTAGAGGTGGCGTGCAGACAGTCTGTAGAGGTGGCGTGCAGACAGTCTGTAGAGGTGGCGTGCAGACAGTCTGTAGAGGTGGCGTGCAGACAGTCTGTAGAGACGGTAGAGGTGGCGAGCAGACAGTCTGTAGAGGTGGCGTGCAGACAGTCTGTAGAGGTGGCGTGCAGACAGTCTGTAGAGACGGTAGAGGTGGCGTGCAGACAGTCTGTAGAGGTGGCGTGCAGACAGTCTGTAGAGACGGTAGAGGTGGCGTGCAGACAGTCTGTAGAGACGGTAGAGGTGGCGTGCAGACAGTCTGTAGAGACGGTAGAGGTGGCGTGCAGACAGTCTAAGCCCCTCCCACTGGCTCCAGGTGAATTCTCCTGATTATATCCTGCTGCCTTCTCTCAGTCAGCTCACTCTGACTTCCTGCAGGAGGAAATCCGAGGCTGAGTCTGAGAGTATCAGGAGTTTTCCAGTTTTTCTGCATGTGTGAAAAACCCTCCTGGATTGGTTGAACCTTCTAACACAGGCCTGTGAACGTGTGAAAACTCCCAGCATGTGATGGAATCAAGCATTTAGCTCCCCTTTTGTCTTTCATGTCAGAGGATGCGTCTCTCTCAGGAGTCTCCGCTCGTGTGTGTTCCCCTCAGACTTTCTGCCATTTAACAAAAGAAAGCAGAAACTGACAGGGCCGGCCTCCTCTGATGAATAAAAGAAAACGGAGCTTGTATCCTGAGCTGATTGATGTTGACAGAAAGCTGCAGGATATCAGAGAACACAACAGGTGATTCCTCTTTTATCTTCGCAGTGGTGTTCTCACGTGTGTAACCGGCGCTGTAGCTCTCACCTCTGCTCTCATTAAAACACATTCTCCTGTGATGCTGCTGCTCTTATTTTGGCACACTGCGAGGAAGGAGTGTGTTTGAATTGACTGCTGCTCGTTGGATAGATAGGAAGGGATAGCAGGCAGTCTTTTCTGTCCGGCTGAGCTTGCATCTCCCTTCACTAACCAAAGAAATCTGAAGGAATCAGAGGATGAATCCAGCTGGAGACTCCTCTTTCTAGTTTCTCTCCCGTGTCGGTGTTTCCAAAGTGCATGGAGAGGTTCATGTGAGGAAGTTTTATTAACCATAAAGCCCAGAAATCCGTCAGAGTCTCCTGAGTAAGCTGCACACATCACATCACGCTCTCGTTTACTCACCGGGCTGCAGAGACGAGGGGGGGGGGGGGGGTGGAAGGACGATCCGTGCAGCCCTCTCTCTCTCTCTCTCTCTCTCTCTCTCTCCCTCTCTCTCTCTCTCTCTCCCTCTCTCTCCCCCCCTCTCTCTCTCTCCCTCTCTCTCTCTCTCTCTCTCTCCCTCTCTCTCTCTCCCTCTCTCTCCCCCCCCCCTCTCTCTCTCTCTCTCTCTCTCTCTGGGGTGCTGATTGCGAGGCCGTTAAGACGTCGATGCTGGTGGGAGACGACGTGTTCAAAGCAAACACTACATATTCTGCAGGTGTTCAAAGTAACATGGATGTTCCGTACGCGGGCTGAGACTGCACGCTGCATTAATAACGCATGAACTCGGACGACTCGAGCTACCCTGCAATATTGATGTTAGCGCCCATCTGCCCGCTCGTTTCCTGCCTCTCATCATTTAAATTGGTGATTGTGAATGAGTGCAGAAAATATATATAAGCACCAGAAAATCCTTCAGTAATGTTGATTACATCGAAGTATCATGGAGTATCACGCTTCTTCATCAGGAGTTGCTTTAAAACGATGTTTGGACTAAACTAAAACTCTGTTTTAGGAGAGATTTAATGTTCCTGCTGTTTGTGACTGAGAGAGACGCCTTCACGGTGTGTTTACTGTCATCTGTGAAGCGCTTGGCGAGCTACTAAAGACCCTGTGTCTCTTCCTCCACCTTCGAGTCTTTCATCCACATTACCACTGAATCCCACAGACTGGAGGCTTTGAATATCCAGGGGATCAAAAAAGAGACTTAAAGGGATAGTTTGGTGTTTTTGAAGGGCTGTTGTATGAGCGGTTATCTCTGTCCCCTCTCAGTGAGGAGGTTGCAGGTTTGAATCCCTGCGTGGGTTCAGTCCAAACACACGCTGGTTACCTGCTGACTCTGAACTGTCTGCAGGTGTGTCTGTCTCTACATGTGAGCTCTGTGATTGGCTGCTGAGCAGTCCAGGGTGTAGCTCTTTCTACGTCAGGAGATAAACCACTCTTTGGTCTTCTGTCCTTTAAGTCGAGAAGGGAAGAAAAATCTAAAACCTTTTTAAACTTCTGACTTCATTTCCTCAAGGACCAAGTCCCGTCTGTCCGCTGTGACAAGTTGAGCATTACATGACATCCCATGAGACTCGGGGAAATGGGCCACGCTGCAAAATGCAATATCACTTTAGCTATGAAGCCATCAGTGATAGCCGGCGACTATCAGAGCTCGTGGGAAGCTGAGGGAAATGATTATGGGATTAACATTTAGGGAAAGTGTGTTTTAGCTGCATCAGTGAAAGAGACGATTAAAGTCACAGAAAACCTACAACAGGGAGTGACAGGGGAGGGGAACGCTGTGGGCAGCAGATATCCCACCACGACGGATTTCAAAGATGCTGATCATGTCCGGACTGATGAAGGGAACAGCAGGAGGTAAGAAAGAGGAGACTTAATCGCTTTAGACACACAGGAAACAAATTTACTTTTATCCAACACTTTTTAACGTGCAGATTCTACCAACTTGCTTCTCTGGATGGGGAAGGAGCGTTTGCCCCATGGAAGCAAGTTTCAGTATCACAGGTCTTGTGGGGAAGATAAGCTGGATAGTGAGATTGACAGGCAGAATGGTGCAGCGTCAGGGACCAATCAGAAGAAAGAACAGCACAAATCTCCCGTCGTGTTCAGGAGGAAATAAAAAACCAAATCGCATCACTTCCTCATGTTTGAGCTGATTAGACAAAGCATTTAGTAGGTTTATTTTGGGGCTTTTTTTGAGTGATAGGACAGAGACAGAGGGTAGTGTGAGAAAGAGAGAGGGGGCAGCTACACTTCTGGAACATCAGTGCATACTGTGTTTTATTTTGAAACTGACTGGATGTTCTGTGTGTATACTTGTCTCACTTCCTGTCGCTCCAAGCGGACCAGCTTGACTCGTGCTGGCAGCCGGCTCTTTCATAAATGGACTCAGTCTATTTAAAATGCTAATCAATGCACGCTCAGGAGGCGGACGGCGCCGCTCACTGTGGAATCAGGAGTATTGAGCAGAGTGGCGGCGGCGTCGTGCACGGAGTATGTGGAAGTTGGCAGGAAGAACACGTGCATGCAGCGTCCAAGGTCAGGCTCGCCCAGCAGCTGCTTCAAAGAATCCCCTCACCTGAGAGACTTTCTCTGCTCTGCTGCCCGTCGAGTTTCACGACGTCTGCGAGAGGTTTCTTCAGCTGCAAAGGAAAGTCACACATTTCTCTTTTCCCAGAGAACAAGAGCACGAGAATCGTCGACAAGCTCTCAGCAGTATTATCATTACGTAGAGCAATCTGAAGATGTAAACTGTACGCCGCCCCTCAGAGACACTGGAGAATACTTCTCTCTCTCTCTCTCTCTCTCTTTGTATGTGTCAGATATAAAAATCCACCTTTGATCCGAAGAGGGGATAGAAGAGGGAAAAACCTTGGAGCTGCACTAATTGGCTCTCAAAGGTCACAAGTTTCTATTGATCACCATGACGACTGCACTGACAGGAAGATAAGGAGCCGCCACTCCAGCAGCTGGGCCTCACCTGCGTCACCTGTTTACCCCGCACCAGTAAGCCCTGTGCTTCCTCCAGGTCTCTGTACTGTATATATTTGAATAACACAAGAGAAGAAAAAGACAGAAATCTGGGAATGCAGAAAAATGAGTTCTTCTCCGGTTCTATTTATAGGTTTGAGTTTGAGTAAACTTATTGTCTTTGTGTTTACACCATTACTTACTCATACGTGTTCTACAGAAGGTCGTTCATGAGCAGAAAATGAAAACAGGTTTGGACAAAAAAAAAAGATGCAATGATGCATTTTAATCGACCTCATGGTGTGTTTGAATTTAGCATGAGAACAGAGATAAAACTTGCTGGAGGAATGCTGATTTTTAAAGACATGTTGTCTCCTTCACATGGCACATGGCTGTTAGAGTGACGTTGACGCTTCTGGCCCCTGATAGTCGAGCGGTTATGACACACGCCTCATTTACAGAAGGTATAGTCCTCTGTGCCATGGCTTGGGATCTGACCTCAGCCCTTTGCTGCATTTCATGCCCTGCTCTCTTCTCCCAACATTTTTCTATCTCTCCTCAGCTGTCCTAAAGTGAAGCCGCTCCATCGTCCCTTCAAAATAAAATACAGACTTCTCCCGAGGTGAAGCTGCTCTATTGTCCCTTCAAAATAAAATACAGACTTCTCCGGAAGTGAAGCTGCTTCATCGTCCCTTCAAAATAAAATACAGACTTCTCCGGAAGTGAAGCCTGGAGGAATGCATCGTCCCTTCAAAATAAAATACAGCCTTCTCCGGAAGTGAAGCTGCTTCATCGTCCCTTCAAAATAAAATACAGACTTCTCCGGAAGTGAAGCCTGGAGGAATGCATCGTCCCTTCAAAATAAAATACAGACTTCTCCGGAAGTGAAGCTGCTTCATCGTCCCTTCAAAATAAAATACATCTTGTCTATATATATCTTGTGTTGTCTTTTACCTGTGGACATGGAGTTGGTCTATTTCCTGTTGGACAGGAAGCTGACAAACACCACAGTTAGCTTGTGCTAGTGTCTTCCTCTGTCTTCCTCTGCCTGTCTTACAAATTAACAGACACTGGAATAGAAAGGTTTCCATGCATGCATGATACTGAATAAAAGGGAATATTTGTTTGTGTGGTTTTCTACATCCCCTGTAGACAGAATGGAGTTACAGTACGTAAATACTGTTTTTAAACAACATCCTGCTTTACAGACTGTAAAGAAATAAGGTTCTGATAATCTGTGGGAAAAGAAGACGAAGACTTCCCGTCTTCATCATGTAGCCTTCACCAGCTGCTCCACATCAGCTTCATCACTCCAGAGGAAACATTGGCTTTGCATTGTTTTTTCTATATAAAACATGATGTGGTGTCTGGAAACCCGGCTGAACGCCGCTGAGCTTTCTGCAGCTCTGAACGCTGTGCATTAAAAATGTCACCAGGGAGCCAAAGTGCAGAGCGTTAAATCAAAGAGCTCGGCTGCTGAGAGGAAACGACTGTTTGCACTTTATTTAACATGATTTCTGTGTTCAAGTGTTTGTAAAAGTGCCTGATTATCACATCTACATACACACAGTTAGTCAGACTCAATGTCAAGTACGTGCTGTTTTCAATCTCTGGTTTCTTTTGTGCTTCAGGATGGAAGCCCAGGAGGCTCAAAACCAACGATGATGTTTTTGTGTGTTGATTATAATGTACAGTACAGCAGCTTTACCTTGAGCATTTTTTCTGACTGTTTAATAAATCTGTTTCTCTAAACTCTGTTAATTAAAATGCTTGGAATAGATGAATCGAGAGTGTTGGGGGGAAGAGGAGCACTTATAGAAATGTTCCAGTGGTGAATTAACGCCGTTAGCTCTGTCACAGGTGTCCTCGCTCATCAGCATTGTTGACTGCACCTGTGATGTTCTGGAAGGTCACATATATGGAGAAACACGGATGTTTGTGTGTATCCAGAAAGTCGATGCAATCAGTCGGCGTACACCAGAACGCCTTCAATCAACAGTCACAAACAAGTCCTGCAATGTTTGTCTTTAAATGTCAGCGTTCCTGTTTGAGTAAATCACTGCTCAATAAATCCATACAACATTATATGATGAAATATGGATGGATTTGTTTCCTGTAGCGGCGTCGATAACTTCATCAGAGTCACTCCACAGTTCTCATAAACCTCGACACAGATTAGAGAGAATCAAACCGTCAAATTAGAAGATGAGACCGCTGTGTTGCTTTGTGGCGGTGAAGGCGGAGGACGGCGTTCATGCCAAACCCTCCATATGGAGCAGATGTTCCCATCTAATCAGGCACTTCTACTGTGGCCTTTTTATTGCATCACTATCCAGCAGATGATGTGGCTTTAATGGACAGGTGGTGGGATGGTACGGCATCGGGGAAGGTTAAAATGCCTCGAGGGCTTTTTATAAAGCCACCTGATCTTATTTGTGTTTTTATTATAATTTGATTTTCGTTGCAAAAATAATTCATGGGACGACTTGTGCTTTAAGCCCCGTTTCTACAAAGAGGTTCAGTTCGGTTCGTCTTGCATTCGTGGCTTCTATTGGGGTGCCAAGAATATCGATCACGAATCGTCACTTCCCGTGTGACAGCGGTAAACACAACCCCGCCGTGTTTAAACAGTCGATTGTTTATTGGTCAGTTTCTGCTGGCGGCACACAGCCTTCTCTGAAACCAAGCTGATTGAGTTTAGTACTAAAGAGTCACATGTCAGTGACAGAGGAGATGAATGTCTTCATCGCTGTTTTTTTTGTGTCACACGTTAAAGTTAACGCTAAATTTATTAGCGGGTTAGCTGTGAGCGACTAGCTGCTATCATGTGATGCTATTACGTAGCTGACGCGGCTATCTGCACCCGGATTACACGCCGTCTACCAAATATGGCACGGTCGGCTGTGGAAAGCCAAACAGGATCAGGAACTGTAGTGATCCAGACCGGACCGCTGTGTGGAAACGGGTCTTTCTATGCACTGTGCATGATAGTGTTCATACAGTTTATACAGACTCATCTTTCAGTTACTGGCTCTTTTTCAATATGTTTTTTAAAGCATTTTTTTTTTAAAATTTTTATCGAATTAATTTTGCACTGTGGTGTTTGTCAGCTTCCTGTTCTTCTGCTATCCTGCTCTGCTGTAACGCTGTACATTTCTCTGTTTGTGAGATGACTAAAGGATTATCTTAAAATATCTTAACTGCTCATCAAGGGAGCACAAACTGTCTGAGAGCTGATCTCATACGTTAAAAACTCTTTAAGCTGAGAACTTCAGATGTTCTTCTTCAGCTGCTCCTTCGAAGGATGCATCCAACTAACACCGATGAGCTGTGTGGTGTGAATCCTGGAATGAACAATATTTAAAGCATGTAAAAGAGAGGTCGAGAGGATTCACTTATCCAGGACAGATATTAGCAGATATAAAGTTTGCATGCGTACGGTACGTTTTCCTGTCGGGTCACACAATAAGACCCTTCTGGCATTTTCTTCTTCCAAAACAGTTCATTTCAAAATGTCACCAAGTGTAAAGACCTCTCTCTAATCTGGGTGTCACCAACCAGCCTGTTGGAACTCTCGGTCTATATTAGTACTGGCGTCTGACATGCCGACATGTTCTGGGTCACAGAGGTCAAGGATTAGTCACATTATGAAAGTGGACATGTTCTCGGGATGTGTTCAGCACTAATCCTGCTCTCTCTATTCCTGCTCAGGACTCACAGAGACCGAGATCGGCTCATTCCAGCCTCGTTCTCCTCGTCTCTGCTGTGACAATTCAATCTGTTCAGAGTCCTGGAGCATGAATTATGGATGAACCCTGCAACCCTCTCAATGTTGTGGGGATTTTCCTTGATGGAGCGGCGTCCTTTCACTTTTATAACCGCTCCTTCTCATGTCACCGGCTCAGTGTGGATTTGAAAAGAGGCTGAGGAGGAAAAAAAATCAAGGTAATTTGCAGAGCATCCTGTTGGCCTTTTATTCCCCTGCCCACACAGCAGTGATTGACTGCTGTGAGCTGAAAGCCATTAGCTGTGTTCATTCTGGCATCGAGTCATGGCTGATAATGATTAGTAAGCATCAGTCCACTTCAGCACACAATATTCTGACAGTGCTGCCGGGGTCAGGTAAATAAAAGCTATCGATTCTGCTGTAAAGATGTTTTTGTGCACGACCCAGCCAAGTTACAAAACATGTCCGGAGCAGAGAGGGGGTACTGTTTATTCCTCAAACATGGGGACAACAAAGTGTGATAAACACTTCAGGTGAAGCTTCAGCATCATGAAATGTCAAGAGTGGATCTTGTAAAGTTGGAGTCTTTGAAGGGCAAAGTTCCTTCTTTTATTCCTTTTTCTCTGTAGGATGAAAATGAAGCTTTTTGTTTTCCTCCCGGAGTCGTTGAGTCTGAGAAGTTAAGCTCTGTAACTTCTTTGTTTTGCTTTTATATAAACTTGAGGTTGTGCTCGATAGGTTCAAAGGCTCCGTGCTGATCCTCCGGCCTTCACAGAGGGGGGGGGGGGGGGGGGGGGGGTACCTGGAGAGGTGTCAGTTTACATGAACACGGCAGAGGTGCCCTTGAGCAAGGCACCGAACGCTCAAAGTGTTCAGACACTTTTTCATGTGCTGCCCCCCCAATGTGGTCCATTTATTTCAGCATTACTCAAAACTTGTCCGTCACGTGACATCAGATGCTCCAGTTCACACTCCAGCTCGTGAGGTAGAATATTATAATCCTCAAACACGGCGTATATCCACAACATGAATTCACCTTTGCTCTGATTTTTTTCTTGATGGGTTCTCAGACGGGGATTCTCAACAGGAAAAAAAAAAGCAACCTCTGAATGGGCTTTCACATTTTTCATTTCTGCAAATGCACTTGATGCCTCTTTGTATGTCAGCCTGACTCCTCTGTCTGGACTTACATTGATTTTTTTTGCAGAGCGTTTTTTAAATCCATAACTCTGCAGGTTGCATGCACAGACATAGAAGCAGCTGTGGTGCGGTGCTTTCAAACAGCGGGTATAACACTGACGCAACAAACACTGGAGGAACGAAAGTCAGTGGGCAAATGTCACAGAAAAATTGAAAATACCGTCTTTTGCCATCCTAAAAACTGCTAAATTCATCACCCATAAATCATGGGTTCACAAAATAAATCAGCTGGCGTTGAAATGAAACACACCCTGAGTCTCTAGCTTGTCTAAGTTTTTATAATTGCTGATGAAATGTGTGGTAAACAGCTTGTAAACTTGGCGTTACTGATGTAGCTTCTAAAGGAGGTCACGTCCTTCTCACTTCTCAGTCTGATCTGAAAATAAAAAACATTCACCCTGGATCCATTTTCCCTCTGAAACACAGATTGGGCAGCACACAGGCTTACAGGAAGTTCACAACACACTGACTTTGTTTTTGCTCACACAATAGATTTCCATCAGAGACACAGCTAAACTTTATCTTCCTGGTCTGCCGGCTCGGGCTCAGCTGCAGGAGGAACCTGAAGGAGCAGATTGATGTTGTTGTTGTTTGGATCTCACTGGATCAGTAAAACCTCCTCCTCCTTCAAAAGTGACCGTTTGATGACATTTTCAGCACGCAGCGACAGCACTGAGATTTTCTTTGAGATGGGTGAAATACTTCAGTTGCGCTGTGTCAAACAAAGTGTGAGTTATTTGTAAAATTCAGAGCAGCATGCTGTAAATGGAACAAACAGAAAGTGCTTCATTTTCTACCTGAGGCAGAATATCTGCTCAGCAGCTCATTTCTTTCACCCCCTCCCTCCCGATGAAGGAGCACTTTGTTATCCTGAAGAGAGCAATCTTGACCAGGACAGAAATGTTTCATCAAAGGATAAAGGAGATCACTCAGAACATCTTGGTATTGATTTGTAGTGAGCCTTCCTTCTGAGTGGACACGTGGGCCCAAACAACTCCAACCACATGCTGCTTAAGAACTGAGATACGGGTTCCCCTCTGCGGGGGTCGAACAGCCATATTTCTGCTTCAGTTTGAAAAGTTAAGCAGCAGATTGAAAGTACACACTGTACGAAGAAGCAGCAGAACTAGAGAGTTTTAAGACCTTTGCCTGAAATTACAGATTTTTTTATTCAAATTATTTTTTGGGGCCTTTTTGCTTTTATTATAGAGGACAGCTGAAGAGAGCCAGACAGTGATGCGAGGTGAGAGTAAAGGATTATATATTAGATTCACATTCCGGTGCAATGTTTTAATGAACTTGCTCTTTTATTTAATTTGTTTTGTCATTTGACCATTGATATTGTAATCATTGAATTATGAACATCTATTGTTTCCTTTTACTTATCATATTAACTGTCTTGTATTAAAAGCCTAAAAAGTGCGCTGCCCTTTGAACACAGCGTGTATCAGATTTCCGAGCTGCATTTGAAAGCAGCACGAGTCGTCAGAAAGCCATAGAACTTTTTTTGATCATTTCACCCTCTCCGTTTGTTTAACTGAAATATGTAATGTACATGTAGTAATAAAGTGTCGTCACGTCTTCTGTTGGATAACCCCCCACCCCACACACACGCGCGCGCGCGCGCACACACACACACACTCTTTGCTCCGGCGGAAGCGCAGCGCTCCGCTCCCTCTAGCGGCAGACTTCGCAGCCTTTGCGCGTCACAGCGGCGGTGCCCGCCCCCCTCCCCCTCCCTCCCCCCCGAGTCAGAGTGAAAGTTGTCTCCGCCTGGGAAAGCGTGGGGTTCCGGGACTCGTCAGTTTTCACCGCCGCCGCTGCTGCTGCTGCTCCTCGCGCTTTCTCACGCGCAGAGATGAGGCGGAAAGAGAAGAGGCTGCTGCAGTTCGCCGGCCTGCTCATAGCGGCTCTCCTTTTCCTCCCGAACGTCGGGCTGTGGTCTCTGTACCGGGACCGAGTGTTCGACAACTCGCCCGAATCAGTGGACGGTCTGGGCGGCATCCCCCCGATTCAGGTAGGGGCTGAGCTCCGGGGGGGGTCCGGGGGGGGGGGGGCTCTTTGGAGCTGCACGGCTGTTTGTCTCTCTATAACTGTGGCTTCAAATGTTCAGAAGCGGCACAGGCTGCTGCTCAACTCGCAAACCTTTACATTCCCATACTGTGTCTGCCAGCGTGTGTGTGTGTGTGTGTGTGTGTGTGTGTGTGTGTGTGTGTGTGTGTGTGTGTGTGTGTGTGTGTGTGTGTGTGTGTGTGTGTGTGTGTGTGTGTTGGTCAGTAGTCACAGAGCAGGATGAACAGGCAGCCACGTCGCTCACGCGGAGCTGGGCGGCGCAGTAAAGTTGCAATAACACGGACTTCAGGAAGTTGGTGAGCAGGCGGTGATGCGTTCACAGGTCGACAGACAGACACGTAAAGGTGCAACGAGGGCTCATTTTGTTTCTGCTTGTGGAACTGACGTGCTCACTGGTTTGGATTTAAAGGCGCCGATCATGTGTTGAACATCTGATGCATAAGGCCCTGTGTGTGTGTGTGTGTGTGTGTGTGTGTGTGACACACTGCAGCCTCTGTTACCATGAACCTGAAGTTGACTGTGTATAAATCAGTTGTAACTTTATAACGGAAATCTGACTTATGGTGCCTTAATTTGCAGCACACACCTGAGTTAACCGAGGTCCAGGTACGAGTTAGAGACAAGTCGCATCGGCTACATGCAGTGGCGATTCTGTTTGGGGCCCCAGACCGGTAGCTGCCTTGCCTCTTCCCATGCAGCGTCTCTGGCATCACACCTCCAGTCGTACCTTTGTTTAGGTGGCTTCAGATATTTGCATGAAACCACACCGGTGTTATTAATTTAATGAAAGAGAGGATTATGTTGCTAAGAGACAACAGTTACAGCTTAGGCTAGACTTTACTGCTGATGCACTTGGCGGCCATGTTGGATTTTAACCAGGGCTAGTAAAGGTTCTCAGACTTAAGGAGGGCGTTCCTGAAGACCTCTGACCTCCCAGATCAAGTGCAGCGCACCGTAAACCTGCTTCTATATATTCTGTGTATATGTTACATCAATTGGGGGGGTAGCAGAGAGAACTCCCATGATTCCCCGCCAGTCTGGGTGTCGTTTATTGTTGTTGTTTTGATTAAGAGCCCCTTGCTAGTGGAGTTAAGATACTGTGGTTTAAGAGCCCAGAACTACGGAAGCCCCAAGAAGACATCCATCCCTCCCCTTTAACCTCCTCTGTGTCCCTGCGATAACAACGAGCTCTGTGTCGTTATCTCGGGACCACAGCACAGCAGGTCTTCATGTGATACTACGGCCAGATCTAAACCAAGATCTGCCAACCGCCTTTAAATTAATCCAAACAAATCCAGACCCTTCAGGAGCAGAATCTAAAGCTAGAAGGAGGACATACTGGCTGCTGCATTGTTGTCAGAGAAGCTTCAACACAGCAGGTTTCCTTCATGATCACACAGGAAGAGAGCAGCTCTCTGATTGGTCCTCTAAGTTTCACTTTGTAAACCGTGTTTAAAATAAAGATGAACTGGAGATTGAATACGACAGTGAGCATGGTAAAAAGGGAAAGCTTTAGTTTTTTTTTTTTTGGGAGGGGGGGGTTAATCAGAATCTTGTGTTGCTGGATCGAACTGATCCATTAAAGGAAATGTTTTTAAATCAGGAAGAGAGATGAATCAGGGAGAGGCTCACGCTGGTTTTTGTTGGTCCTCATGAGAATTCAAAAACCTCCCCAGAACCGACCCTGTTAAGCAAACAATACCAGCCCCTCGAATTCAAATGAGGCAGATCTGCTGAATAGAGGCTTTCACTGTGTGTGTGTGTGTGTGTGTGTGTGTGTGTGTGTGTGTGTGTGTGTGTGTGTGTGTGTGTGTTATAAATCGCTTGTTACACGTATTTAAAAGCTTTCTAAACACTTGCTTGTGTGTTATCATTTCGTCTGTCAGTCTCTGAATGTTGACAAATCCCCATCAAGTCCTCCGCCGTGTTTCCGCGCCCCGTCGTCAGCGGCGGCGGCGGCTAATTTACGGGCTGAACTGTGCGAATGAGAAAGCCGGTTTGTTCTGCACAGATCTTCTCCGAGGATTACCACTCCTCGAGCTCACGTTTGACGTCTTCAATGACGGGAGTTGTTATGAACGGGATTATAGGACGTCTGCAAGGCCGGGGGAAAGCCTGTTACATATTAGCAACGTGTGTGATAACAGCTGTCAAGCTCCAAAACAGTCTGATAAGAGACAGACACACAGACGGACCGGCTGATTAAAAAACAAGATGCAGACTTTCGTCAATAACAACGGAGCCTTGAAAGGAAGAGGGCCGCACCAAAAAAACAGGAAGAGATTTCAAATTGGAAAAGTAGTTTGTCTAAATTGCTTTTGCCCAAAATAACAGATCCAGTAATTGGGCTGTGCAGCGCTCGACTGTCGATCATGTGACGTCAGACTGACAGGCTGTGACACAGCCGGGCTCATTATCCATACAGACAGCAGATGAAGGGATGACTTCCTCACTCATTAAACATGTGGTCTTTTCTCAGTTATGTCGGGCCTTCCTTTAAAACTCACTGAAAGTGAGTCACTTAGTGTGCAGTGAATTATCTGCTGCTGAGGGAGACGTTCAGACAAACAGGAAGTTCAACTGCAACATGAAACAAACGGTTGAAGGTTTAATATTCGGGTAGGTCCAATCTGATGAACCAATCACAGCCTCCCTGACTCCCTGCTTTCTGATGAACCAATCACAGCCTCCCTGACTCCCTGCTCTCTGATGAACCAATCACAGCCTCCCTGTCTCCCTGCTCTCTGATGAACCAATCACAGCCTCCTGCTCTCTGATGAACCAATCACAGGCCTCCCTGTCTCCCTGCTCTCTGATGACCCAATCACAGCCTCCCTGACTCCCTGCTCTCTGATGACCCAATCACAGCCTTCCTGTCTCCCTGTTCTCTGATGAACCAATCACAGCCTCCCTGTCTCCCTGCTCTCTGATGAACCAATCACAGCCTTCCTGTCTCCCTGCTCTCTGATGAACCAATCACAGCCTCCCTGTCTCCCTGCTCTCTGATGAACCAATCACAGCCTTCCTGTCTCCCTGCTCTCTGATGAACCTATCACAGCCTCCCTGTCTCCCTGCTCTCTGATGAACCAATCACAGCCTCCCTGTCTCCCTGCTCTCTGATGAACCAATCACAGCCTCCCTGCTCTCTGATGAACCAATCACAGCCTCCCTGCTCTCTGATGAACCAATCACAGCCTCCCTGTCCCCCTGCTCGTTCTCCAGGGGTGTGCCTTTCGAGGGAGCACAGGGGGGGCGTGGCTTTAGAGGGAGCACAGAGGGGAGGGGTGTGGCTTTAGAGGGAGCACAGGGCGAGGGGGCGTGGCTTTAGAGGGAGCACAGAGGGGAGGGGCAGGTGCAGACGGAGCATTGAGGGAATGCTACTTTCAACATCAAAACAAACCCACCCCCCTTATTTCCAGATAACCACCTCCCTAACCTGTGCCCGTGCATACAGTCACTGCTTCATGGTGACAGAATGGTAATTAGCACACTTCCTGTTTCTTATTGAGCACACCTGTGTGCTGCAGCAGCTCGGGTTAAGTGCAGGTGAGAGGTAGGATCAGACTTGTCGTCCTGTAAGTGTTTGTGGTGCATTACACAGGAGAACACGAGCAAACAGGCAGATCCATCCATCCATCCAGACAGACGGACGGACGTGCAGAGAACATGGAGTGGAGTTCATTCAGGTTCAGCTTGCTGCTGGAGTCTTCCTCTCCTTAACTGGATAAAAAAAGTGCCGAAGATGAAGTGTGCTTGTGAAAGCAAAGTTGGCTGAGATTCACGGCTGTGTCGCAGAGAAAGGAGAATCATACAGGCTGCTGGACACTGGAGGTTAGCTTTATGAGCCACACACTGTAGGCTGGATTACTGCTCATCCATCACTGCAGGATGTTGTGCCTTTTCGCCTGTGACACACGAACAGTCCACTCTCGGACTCCCCAGCTGCTTTTACAGGCAGTGGAAGGTCAGCCAGCGACAGTCTGCTCTTATTAATGACCAGAGCTCAAAGAAGGACGTCCGTGTGGAACAACTGAGGACAGGGACAAATGTCTGATGCACACTGTCAAACCACAGCGATTATTCCAGAACAAACTGGTTTTCTGACACCCCCCCCCCAGGTCGTCAGTCTGATGTTTTAAAATTCCCCGTCTGTCTGCTTGTGATGTTTTCCTGCTCCACAGTCACAATGCAAATCAGATATCAGTCTGACCCCTCTGTCCTCCAGCGCCCCCACGGGCTTTCAAAAAAACATTGAAAGTCTGACATTTGTCCTTTTGAGTCAAAAATGAAACCCCCTTTGATTTCTCTCTTCCCTCCCTTAAAGCGCTCGGATCCTTGTGAAGAACACATATTGGTATTAGGCTGCATTAATGAGGCTGTGAGCGCGCCAAGACGTGAGAAGACCCTGCCATTCCTTTAATGGACCTATTTGTGAGGAGGGGCTGCAAGCTGATCAGCTGCCAGCTTGTTATCGACACTCTGCTCGTGTCTCATTGTGAATTTATGAAACATTTAATGAGAAGTTAAACGCTGGGTGAATTAAACCTGTTCAAAGAAGGGAGGCGTTCAAAGCTCCTCAGTGGCTGAGAGGTCACTGACTCCGACTTTAAAGATGGCGTTTCTCCACCTCCTCGCCCAAACAACCAGACGCCATGAGTGAAGAAGACAAACAGCACTGCAGCAGCTGAAGCTAAAACTCAGCAGCTCTGAAACACAATGTGAGCTGCAGAGAGCAGAAGAACACACGAAGCTCCTCCTGAGTCTGTGGAAGCAGCTCTTTAACATGCCGCTCCCAGCCGAGGCTCGAGGAGAACTCAGAGAAACAACGCTGTGAAAGGTGAAACATCATTAATGAAGCTGTGAGTGTGTTGGGACATGATAAGACGGAGTGGGTGCATTGAACCGTTTGCTCTGTCGCTGACGGTGTTGTTATCAAGAAGTGAATGTTTCCAGCAGGAGAACCTCTTCTTGTATATTCATTTGCTGTTCATTATGCAGCCACTTGATTAAATGGATGCATGGTTGAGGCTGCATTACATTTCAGTGGAAGCGTGAGTCAAACCAAAGCCAGACTTGTCTGACACGAGGTGGTCTGTCAGTCTGCTCCCTGGTCTTGGTCGACCTGCAGCGGCCCGTGTGTCTGCTCCTCTGTGTTGCTATTCAAAGAAACATAACAGTGGAATAAGCGTTTAGCCCGAGCTTCTGTGAAGAATCTCTCCTTTCTGCACCATTGACATCCTGTAGCAGAGAGAGAATGATGGGATTTTTCCCTGCCCATCGCGAGCAGTTGTTCTCAGGAAACCTCAAGGCTTGCCCCCCCAGGAAGCGTGAACCCAAAGTGCACAGAAACTAAATTGAAAGGGGATGGATTCAGGCTGCTCCCTCACAGAACACAGCTCGCTGTCGGATTGCAGCGCACACGCTTGTCGGAGAAATGAGCCTCCTCCAGGCACATTTTGGATTCGGGAGTAATTTCAGGCTGCAGTGAATTTTCTGCAAACAAGTGGGAAATGGGAGCGCTCTGCAATTAAGGAAATCACATCAGCTCTATGAATCCTGGGAGGTTAAGAGCAATTAGAGCGGCTGTGAGAGCCGGATTAAGACCATTTAACGTGGTTTGTGATAACAGTTGTGAGAGTGTATGAGGGTCGATTACACTGCACATTCAAGTTTTACCCTGTAACTTCACTGTTGGCTCTTTGGAACCATGGAGACGACAGCAGAGATGTTTGTGTCAGCTTCGAGTGAAGGACTCTGAAGGTGAGCTGGCTTCATTTGAAGACCACTTCAAGCAGGACGTCTCCACACCGTCCCAACAAGCTGCCCTCTCTTTGCTTCACTCTGGAACAACAGGAGGAAGGGTTCATCACAGCAGGGAGCAGAGGTCAGTCGGCTCCCGGATCCAGTGATCATCAGACAAGCTGTTAGCGTCAGTACCTGATGAAGTCTCACCCAGCCGAGGGCGAGCTGCACCGCTAGACTGGGAAATGAGATTTCACCTTTAATGTGTAAAGCCTCTGGAAACGAGCGAGGCTGAGGGATGAAAGTCATTTGCAAAGACAAGTGAAGCTACTCGCTGCAGACTTAAGTCAGTGCACTCTGTCAGTCAGAGCTGAGAGAGAGAGAGAGAGAGAGAGAGAGAGGATGAAACAGCCCAGGAGAGAAAAAGGCAGAGTGAGCGGCTAAAAGAAGAACGTGTTTGTTCACAGGCTGACTTTGGTGGAGCGTGTTTCCTCCCCGGGTTCCTCGCACAAGGCAGACGTTGACTCGCTGCTGGCTGCTGCAGCCACTGAGCGTGTGCAGAAGCTGCTCTGTATGCCTGTCAGGGCTGTGCTGGCCCAGATCAGTGTGAGGAGCCAAATGAGGGACAGGTGCAGCAGACAGCCTGTGGATACAGAGCGAGGAGTCAGCCTTTTAATTACAGCCACATGGGTTATGGAGCTGCTCTTTGTTTATGTCCACATGATTAGGCTAATCCCTGGATGCTAATTAAAGGCCAGCTCTGTACGGCATTGTCCTGTTTGATGTTATGAAGACTTGGATTAAGTGTGCAGCTTCAGTCTAGCTTGGGTCAGATGAAGACGTGCTGTGGAGAGGTCTGAAACATGGAGCACGGTGGACCAGGAGAACGTTCTCATCACGTTTAGTTTAGTCCCATTTATATCAGTAATAAAACAGAAAACAGAAGCAGCACTCTCCTGGATGAATCATCCCGTCTCTGCTTTTATCTGCCCGCACAGATGAACCACCTGAAGATGGATTCACCTGTCACAAAGAGACAACGTGATGTCTCACTTTGACTTCAGACATAAAACCAAATCTGAACTTTGTTCCTGTTTAATGTCCACATCTTTCAAAGTTGGAAAATGCAGCGTGCTCATTGGCTGCTCCAGAGGAGTTTTAGACCAGTGCAAGCAGCGGTGAAGTTCTAACTGTTTCACACCACAGTGTGGTTTCACACCACACTTTGACATAGTGACAGTAGTTGGTGCTGTAGCTCGACTCGGTAGCCACCCGGCCTCATGCTGAACTGTGACCCCGAACAAACAACAGCACAGTGGAAGAATGGCGTCCTGTCGCACGCCGAGGTCTGTCAGTATTTGAATCCATAACATGAAGAGAACGTTTCTGCTGCGTCAAGTTCATCGACACATGGACAGAAGTGATGTGTAACCGTTAGCAATGCTAACGTGAGCCACGCTTGGCAAACCTGTTTGACATCTTTAACAGACGACCAAATTTAACCCACAATGCACTGCTGTGTGTGTGTGTGTGTGTGTGTGTGTCACCTTTGCTCTCTGTATTATTGCCTGCTGGTTATCATGATGAAGCAGGAACTAAAGGTCACTCCATGCTAACTGCTGTTATCATTACAGTTTCTCATCAGATAACTGAACTGTAGTGACTCCTGTATTAGCTGCAGGCTAATAAATGGCTGCTAGCTGCTAGCTGCTCACTGATGTTCCTGTTAGCCTGGAGAGTGTTTCCCTCTGTGCACTTGACCACCTGACCTGTGAGGACTTTATCTTCCTGAAGGGAGCGGTGCATGGCTGTAGTTTTTCCTTTGGCGGGATGTTTTGCTTTTTCTTCCTCGAGCAGCAGGCTTTGAAGCGTGGAGCGTGTTGCTTTTTGGAGCTTGACCTCTGGGCGTCCGCCGCATTTAAAGGCAGTCAGCTCAGGGCTTTGTGCATACAAGATAAAAGTGATGTTTTTGTCTTTATGTGCACAGAAGACAAAGCAGGGTGCCCCCCTCCCCCCGCCCCCCGCTCGCCCGCCCAGCTGGCTGCTCAGCACTAACGATCAGGTGATGAGGCTTACAGGAGTAGTCCTGGCACAGCAGTGACCGCCGAATGAAGCCGAGCATCATGGGAGTGGAGGAGCAGGTTCAGTGTGATGAGCAGATGAAGCGTTGAACCTGGGCCAGCATGCTCTCTGCATGCAGATGTGTCTATTAACACAAACGTGGTGTGTTCAAATCCTCAACAGTCATGTAGGAATTCCCCCGCAGAGCTGCAGAATCCTCTGAGCAAGCGGAAGAATCCACCTGGAGCTCACACGCACACGGCTGTCCTCAGCGGAGACACGAGGACGCAGTCACTCCCGTGATTCCCCACCAGCCTCAAAGTCATCTTTTGTTGTTTTGATGGAGCGCCCCCTGGTGGCTGAGGTTACACTCTGGGTTACAGCGTGTTTAAAGGTGCTAACATCTGCACACGAAAGTCAAAAGAATAATGTCCGCCCATTTCCTGCAAAGGTATAACATGTTTTTTAACTGTGATGAAGGCGAGACCTTGACCTTTGACCCCTTGATGGTCAGACCAGGACCCGGGTCTAGTACAGTAATAGTGCTGTGCAGTGGATATAAAGAAAGCTCTGTGTGCTGTTTCTGACTCCAACCATTAGGCCCTCGCCGCACCACTTGACAACTCTCTTTCGCTTTTGACAGAGCTGGGCACAAAAGATGTTTCCTGGCGTTCAGACAGCTTCAGAGGGAGCGTTTGAACAGAGGCAGAAGGTCGAAAAGTCTCCCAGCACTTTTTAGAAACTAGAACTCCTGAGCAGCTGTTTGAAGATTGACGTGCCGTCCCTGAAAGAAATTGCTGCATTTTTTGCTCCGTTAGAGCGTGGCCTTCCTTACTGAGCGACCCGCCAGAACAGCAGGTGATGTCACTGTTAGCTTTCACCAGGCTTTGATCACTTTCAGACACACACACACACACACACAGATACACACCAACCCCCCCACCTGTCTTCATCTTGGATCACAGTCAGGGGAAATGTCCTTTTTCTTTTAACCCTCGCCTTGTAAAATATTTTCATTGGCGTTGATTAGGGTTGTAAAACGATGCATGAAGAGACAAGCTGTGTGGGCGAGGAGGAGGTAAATGAAACCAGCTATAAACACTGGGATTTTCTCCAAGCTCAGGATATGGATGAGGTGGCAGCTGATACAAAGCAGGAAGCGTCGTGTTTAACGTCAACATTAGCGCGGCTGTCACTCAGCTGCTGCTCTCCTCAGTGCGTCGGATTGGCTTTCTCTTCTGCAGAGTCACGCAGGATAAACACCTCTAATCCTTTAACACTTTGGGCTGTTATGAAATATATCAAAGTGCATTCTTCAGTTCCACTTAAGTAATCATTCATTTAGCATATTCGGAGATGAAAAGACGACACTGTGCTGTGTTTCAGACCGGCTTGTTCCTGGATTACTTTTCTAATCCTGGCTCAGCCTGCAGGACTGTCCCGCCTGATGCAAGGTCCGATTCCTCCTACGAGACAATTTCACCGGGCTGCTCAGAACTGATCGGACCCAGATGATTCATTTCAAACACCTTTGGTATGATTTCAACTCTTAACGAGGACATCAGGAAAACGTCGTGCGAGACTGAAATAACCGCCAGAGACAAAAGAGGACAGCATTAAGTGGACAGAAGCGGTAACCAATGGCAACACAAAACCTGCATGTCTGCGCTGTCAAGGTGTAACGCACCTGACAACACAAACACAAATGTGATGTGCAGCTGTGGATGGAGAGCAGACGCTTCACCACAGCGTGTTGGTCTGTTGTTTACGTGATGTCACGAGAGGGGGTGCGTGCCTCCGCCGGCCACGCTGATCAAATCCTGTCGTCTGTGAAGTGTTGGGATTTTCACGTGTTGTAGTGTGAGCATGGTGAGATTATGGAGAATCCGGTCCTCCTCATGTGCCATCATTTCAAACCGGATCAGGTGTTAAAGCTCGTGGTTATGTTTGCACATTCAGGGCAGGGCAGACTTAAATTACACACACACCTGAAATGTCCACATCCCCACAGCTTATTGCAGCGTCCTTAGCAAACATGGCATTTCAAGCTGGCTGATGTTGCAACAACACCTACGTGCTTTACTATCTAATGCGAGTGTGGCAAGCTGCTGTGTGTCGAAATAAAAGCACAATTAAGGGCTTCACTGGGGCTGCAGAGAAATCCTCTTTCCCCCTGACTCAGCTTTATAGCACGCTGTTTGTTGGACGTGCTTTAACAGCCTCTCGGAGTTGTATTAGTGTCCTGTTGTTGTCCTCCCACTTCTTCAAAGTGCCGTTCTAAAAACGTGTTTTTAGTTCAGCATCACATTACGGTGAAGCCGTGTCACTTTAAACCCTCGTGACTCACTGTTGTGGCTGCCTGTAGAAAGGAGATTTTTCCGTCGATTCTTTTAAGCACCTGTGTGTGACTGACGTGTGAATTAAGCTCGTGACAAACGTGTCATGCTGAGGAGAAAATAACTCAATCTTTCGGCGCTGTACAAATCTAGCACGCCGACTCAGAGGTGGTCACCAGCGTCAACAAGTTCCTCACCCGTAAGTCGTCAAAGGTTCCACATTCATCTCACGTCTGTCTCAAGTATTCTCAGACACGTTCTGCATGCCGCTCAGGTCCGGGTTCGGCACGCTGCTGCTCAGGTTGTGCACACAGTTTTATCCACGGCTCCATTTTTCCAGTAGTGGTTTTCTTAAAGGCTGTTTTATCGGCCCAACAGCAGATAGCATGACAAAAGGCTTGATGATGAAAGAATCCCTCACTGCAGGGTAGGGCTGCCAGATACTTCAACGATATATTAAAGTCATCTTGTGACTCCAAACTGTGAGACAGCAGCAGGGTCCATCACTCACAGCTGGGCAAGTCCTGATGTTTGTCTTAAAGATGCAACCGCTGCGGCCATGTCTCCTCCGGACAGGACAGACCAGGATCACTGTCGATGATGCAAAAATACATCGCCAATGTCTTTCTGCATCTACGTCAGTGTGCTCGGGGGGCTTCAGTCTGGGGGTGGGTGCACGCGCCCCGTGTGGTCCTCTAGACCGGCATGGCGGCCTAGGACAGAACAGACCTGTGGCTCCTGTCCTGCATGTCTCTCTCACCCTCCTAACATTCCTTAACAGTCCTAACTCTGAATTATAAAGGCTTTAGAACAAAGACGGCATGCAGCCAATCAGCACGCTGCATTAAAAACAAGAAGTGATCCAGGGTTGGGTGTGTTAGGTTTCTATTTTTGTCAGCGTGGCGTCAAACAGGATGTGATGATGTTGGTGATTTATTGTGTGAACTTTCCGGGTGTGACAGCTCGACCGTGTGATCGTCTGAACGGGCCGGAGTCTGAATCTTTAATGTGATGAGTCATTTCTGCCTCTATTGTTAGATCCTGCTCCTCAGGTGAACCGCTGCCAGTCATTAGTCTCTGTTAGCTGCACTGATGTGAGACAGCAGCTTTAAACAGATTCATCATGTCGTTCAATTAGGACGCAGACTCTGAATGTGTGTCTGTCCAACGTCCCGCACGTAGCGGCTGACTCCTTCCACGTCTCTCATATTGGACTGTGGTCTGTTTGAACCCGGAGCTATCATCCTGTGCTCTGATTGTCCCCTTGCTGACAAATGCTGATAATTGCCTTCCAGTGGAGCTGTAAAAGCTCTCCCCGCTGAGCTCATTGATTGGCTCTTTATAACCAGGAGTGGGAAGGAAGGACAGGCATCCAGCTCCCTGGCTCGCCACGGCACAGTAAAGCTTGGCATGGCAGGGTGGAGGAGGCGGCCGCGGGGAGTCGTATGCAGGGATGCTAGCAGGATTATGGTCACTGAGAGAGCTGATTTGCTGATCATTATGTAAGCCACATCTGTCCTCTGTCCCCCTCGGTGGCACCGGGCCTCCCACGCACCACGCTGCCAAGCCCCGCGGCAACACCAAGAGACCAGGCTCTGAATTCTGCTTACAGAGAAGAAGCCAGGGGAGAGGGGGGAGGGGGAGGAGCTCACACTCCGGGCTGCTTGTAGCAAAAACACTGAGCTTATGATGGAGAGGTAACTGGGGAAATAGTGTTCATATAATGACAGAACGGGTGACCAGCCAAGCGCTTTCAATCCCAGAACAAATGCCTTCAGACAGAAGCAGTAAATCACTTTCTCCCTGGACAAAAGGCTTCAAGTCATTGTTTCTCTGCATTGTTCAATCCATCTTTCTGAGGAATTGCTTGGCTTGTAAATTGTCTTCCATTTGTCCAACATGTCCATCGAGCGATGCCAACAGTTAAAACAAAAAAATCTAGAACTGAGAGAAACCCTGAATGTTGTCCCGTGTGAACTCGTCTCTGTACACGCCACGCTGCGCTCTTGTCTTACTCAGGTCATGGCTGGTGACACAGCGACCACTTCCCATCAAATATTCTGATATTGGCGTGCCGGGCCGGGATCGGGTGATGAGCTTTACATCCTGGTACCGTTGAAGGTCCATGAATAAGCTTTGGTTGAATCCTGTCTATGAAGTGACCCTGCCTTATCTGTGTCAACACGAGAGCCTTGTTGAATATGTGTCACTTTGATTTAGAGCATCCATCAGTCACAAGCATTGTTCTATCTTTCCTGTATCTAAGACATCTGGGCCTGTAATGGAGGCCTGTGTTTGTAAAAGGGGCGTGGCCTTAAACTGTGATTCTTTCATTTAAAGTTTGATAAAGCATAAAACACGAGTTATGTTATGTTTCTGTTTCTGTCACGGGGCCGTGACCTTTCCGGGTCCTGAAGGTCAGACCCCCCTGCTGGGTGAGATCGAAGGACCCCGGGTCTCCAGCAGGAGTGTGCCCCACATCTCTGCTCGTTCCTGTGCAGTGCTTCCTGAACCTTCTCCCTCAGACGGGATAACAAGGAGCTTATTTGAGCATCATTCTGTTTGGAGCGGAGCCAGAGGAAGCTGTGACCATGGCAGCTGCAGCACAGCTGTAAATTACCAGTGAAGCCCCCTCGCACATCCATCACTTTCATTCCTAAGTCAGACGCCGTGGTGTAATCTCTCTTACATCATGTTGCCTGCGAGGCCTTCAGCTGCTTAAGTTATGCTCAGTTAAACACATCCATCAAAGGTCCGGTTTTAGTGCCGTATTCGTCTTGTCCGATTATTGTCTCTTCTCTGTAGATGAATGCTCCACTCTATCCCCATTGTTTGACCATTTTGAAAAAGAGTTTGTCTTGGGAGCAATTAGACGACAGTAAATGCCGTACCGCACAGTGAGCCTCATAAATATTGCAGAACCAGGGACAGATAGAAAAGAGCGCATGCCTTTGCTTTGCAGCAGGCTGGTGAAGGTTTGGCACGGGCTCGTTGTTGGCATTAATGTTGGAGGAGATAAACACTGACTCACATTTTTTCTGCAGAATAAACATCCTGCGAGGGGTGAAACTGTTCACACAACATGAAAGTCTTCAAACTGCCAGTTATCTTTCCTGTCTGTATGTCATGCATCCAAGAATTAAGCACAGTTCTGCGCCTGCAGGAGCCCGGGAAGCAGCCATCTGTCATGGCCTTTGTCCAGGCCTGTGCCTGGTATCTGTGGTGGCAGCAGAGCCGTGGATAATGACTCCTGTAGGGAGATGAGACGCTGTGTGGCAGCCCTGCTAGGCCCCACTTTCAGGGAGGTCTCAGTGCCTCCACTAGAGCTCAAAGTTGAGCAGCAAAGAGAGGGGAGCTGGAGCCCAGGGGACAGGTGGAACTCCCAGCTGTCTGCTTAACCCTGTCAGAAGGCTTCTCTTCTTCTTGTCCGACAATTCTTCAGCTTCTCTCATTGTTTTTTAAACTTCCCGACCCGAATCACCACACCTGCAGGAGGAAAATCATCTGACAGCAAAATCTGTCCTTCTCCACCGTTTGACTTTAACAGAGGCCGACCTGTTCTCAATCCGTTTGTACTTCTACCCGCTGAAAGTCGACCCAGCTCAGCTCAAGGTAAGACATCGTAAAGGGGGGGGGGGGGGGGTCTGACTTGGTACTGCACATCATCACCAACGCTCCAGCTGTGAAGCATGTAGGACGTCAGCTGACGGACGGCGTTTATCAGGAGCTTAACTTTTTACTCAGATGTCGTTTTTTGTGTCTAAACTAAAGGAAAGAGTCCTCACCATGTGGGAGGAGCTTCATAGACCAGAACATGAAGCACTGTCCTGCACGGGTTCTAGTCAGACGGACTGTGACACGTGACATGTGAGACGGGTAAAGGTTTGGAGGATGACGCACGCCTCTGCCTCCATGATTCTGATGCTTTCAGCTCATCATTTTGCAGCTCAGTTTTTTAAACCTTTTTTTGCCAAGCTTTGATTTTGGATCAGCAGCTCTCTGGCATTAGCACAGGTGCCATGTTGTTGGTGATGGTGGAGGCTGCTGGTTGGAACAGGGGCTCTATTTTTAGAAAGCCAGAACTGGTAGCTAATGTCTCTGTGTGATGGGCAAGGCCAGCTGGGGCAAATGGGAGGGATGGAGGAGGTGGAGGAGAGGCACAGGGTGAGGTGGAACAGGGAAGACAGGTAATTGTGTCTCCAGGGGGGGCGAGGTAGATCTGTCTCTGATCTGGCAAAACAGGAGCGGGAGAAAAAGAGAACTAAAAACTCCCAGCTCCTGTCAACTCTCAGCAGGAGGAGAGGACAGAGAAAAGGGGAGTAGTGACCCCAGGTGATCTGATTGGTCGTCCTCTGAGAATGAATGGGAGGCTCTGTTCTTATCACACTCGCTGCCTCTCTGCAAGTTTGCAGACTCTCCGAGTTCTCACAGAAGGAAGAATATGGGTCATTCTCTGCCATGTATGAAAAGGCATTACTCCATGAAATCCATGCAGCTGCAGCGAAGGCTTGAATAGACTTTTCCGTATTGAAAATGTTCCATGAATCCCCAAAGACCTTTTTACGTACTGTGAATATCGACCCCCAAAAAAGTCTCTCCTCGCGTCCTCCCCTGCTGCTCTCAAAGCGTCCAGACTGCTGTGCATCCATGACCACACTCGGCACCAGCGGTGTTGCAGCGATGGAAGCGGGCAGTGAAACTGGTTCAGATAGAAGTGATCGGACCCGACCTAAAAAGCCTCTGCATGTTTCTAATAAGCTTTGAAAAGTTGCGGTCAACAAGCCAAAATAATAAAAGGCTTTTCTCAGAAACAGTGATTGGATGGGAGAGTAGCACTGACTGACTCGGACATTTTTAATCCTTAGATGTGGACAATACCTGAATTAGGACACTGTAGTATGAAATGAAATTGCAGTCAGTCAGGGGTCCAGCGGTTTTTCCTCAGGCTGACCTCGATGGAGGGATTTACAGATTAGCGAGCCTCTCTGAAACGCTGGCTGCCTAACCTCATTTCCATGCTGCTGTGGTCTTCTGTTAATCTGCCCAGCAGCAGATTATGTCTGCTCCTCGGTCAGATAGGCTGGACCTGCTGCTGCTGTGGGTTTAGGCTGCCGGCAGCTGTTGCAGGACATTACGCGATTATGCAGCTCGGCCGTGCCAGAAAGACATGGACAGGGTTCTCTGCTGGGCCGGCTGTAGTACTGTGACTCTGCGTGGACTGGATCTTACAGGTGCTTCAGATGTTTTATTCCCCCTCAGCTGTCCTTCCTTTGTTTTCATGTCAGCACCTTTATCAGCTGCATTTCATCTGAGAGTTAATCATTCAAAGGAGCAGTCTGTAGCTCCGCCCCCTAGTGTTTAAAATGGGTCCTGCAGTCTAAACTCTAATCATCACAGAGAGCTGTCTCCCCCTCCTCGTTCTCTTGAATCCAACATGTAAAGTCTGATGTTGGATTCCCCCCCCCCCGTCACTTATTTAGCTCATAGCTGCATCTTGAGCCTCGTTTGGAAGCCAATTTGTCGAGACGTCGGGATCATTAGACGTATGCCAGATCACCTCTCAGCTGTTTGCAATCTGTCACTGGATGTACAGGAAACATGCAGTATGGAGAATAGGGTGCTGTCATGGGTGGGGGGGGGATGGGGGGGGGGGGTGATTGACATGAGAGATGATGATCTCCTCAGGAGGAATAAGTCACACTTAGTTTGGACATTTTTGTGTATCCTTTGACTGATGAATCACCGATGAGGTCAGAGTTTACACTCACCTCCTCGCTCGTTTTGGACGATTGTGTCCGAGAGCTCATGACCACGCAGGTGTCTTCACCACGACGAGCGAACGCACGTGCCACGCCGCCGGACTTCCAGTCCACATGGGGCCCGTTCAGGTAAAACCCAAAGAGACACCACGGAGCGCCCCCCACCTGTGAGGAGGGTCAGCTGCAGTGCAGACCGGGTCGTGGCTTTGGCATCCTGAGCGCCGGCAGCGTAAACTGGCAGTGAACTTCTGGTGAAATTGGAGCTGCTGTGGCTCAGTGGGTAGAGTCGCCACCTGGAAGGTCAAGGGTTCGATCCCCTGAGTGATCAGTCACTTCTGATGACTTTACATAACCAAGAATCAAGGTCCAGTCCATTTAGGGTTAAAGTGGGAGGGGCTTACAGAGTGGTGACTTCTTCTGAGAGTGAGGCACGTTTGTTTTATGCAAATCTGCGCCCATGTTTGGTAACTGACACGCCCCCTCTGTCCTCTGTGTGCAAACACTGACTGACATGTGGCCTTTTGTCATCAGTTAAATCGAGCACTAAAAGGCTGCGTTAAATTTAACGAGGGAGCGTCGTGCCAGCTCCTCCGCTGTGCACGCCGCCTCCATCACTACAGACACATTTTGGGGTCCGTCGCTGCATGCTGGATGGAGCCCACATAGCCTGGATTCTGATTTGGCTCCTTCAGTGTCCCATCAGCATGCTCGCCTCGGTGTCTTGAATATTAATAGAGCGGAAGAAAGTGCCCAGAGTGAAATGAGTGTGTGGCAACATGGAGCTCAGTGATGATGGTGATCAGTGTGTGTGTGTGTGTGTGTGTGTGTGTGTGTGTGCAGTAAGTCGTGGTCACGCCCCCTTCACAGGAAGTAAACATCATCCTGTGACTGTGTGCACCAGTGGTTCCCTTCGTCCTTTAAAAAAAAAGTCCCGGTAGAATGTGAGAGTGTTTGTTTCCTGATCAGACGGGGAGCGAGGAGGAGGAGGAGGAGGAGGAGGGAACAAGACTACGGGGAGTATCAGACATCTGGGAAAGAGCGACGGTGACTTCAGCGCCTTTCTGAGAAGTTGATAGACTGTCAACTTGAGCGCTCGGAGAGCCGCATGGCCGCACAAAAAGTAGATACTGGGCGCCGTGCTTTTCTCCAGACGGCTCCTTTCTTCTTCTCAAACAACTGAAGGAAGAGGCGGGCGCTCGGCCGACCTGTTTGGTCATCTGTGATCCGCTCCGGATCAGGGACTGGGACTCTCAGAGGGGCCGCTGAGATGATGAAGGAGAGTTGGAGTGTGCATGTCAAGTGGCTATTAACGCAGAGCGAGCTTGAATGAAGTCTTTTCTCTGCCTTCACACGTGATCGCACCCCCGTCTGTTCCTCCAGATTATTCCGTCTTCTTCTTACTCATCTTCTTTTACTGTCTGTCTCAATCACTTTCAGCCGCCCACGCTCCACTTCCACAAAACTAAACATGTGCACACATTAGCTTAAGAAGTTTCCCTCTCTCCTTGTCTTGTTTTTCAAGGTCTCGTTGAGCAGCGAGGAAAAGCCCCAGAGGAATATCAAGGCGACGTGCGCTGAAATTTTAATCAGGGGGAAATGGGGCGGCACAATCTCCCGTCTTTTTGGTATAAATTTGGACAGATGGACTCTGGCTGCTGGTCAGGTCCTTGTGTGACACGCTGAGGGTATCTGCCTGTGACAGAACGAGGGGGGGGGGGGGCTTCTCTGTGTCATCAGAACAGAGTGGCTGAGGTGTGTGTGTGTGTTTTCTAACTCTAAATGCACTCGACCGGTGTGACCCCCGCTCACGTGATGATTTGATCTTCTCCACACTTTGAAAGCTCCAAAGTGTCAAACTAAGAAAAGCGTGTCTCCACTGATCTGACCTTCAGGGTCTGAACACTCGTCCACCTGAGTGTGAACAGACCCAACATCCGTTTGTTGTCATGTTCTTCCGAGCTCGCTGCTTCATAATTCACAGCCTTCATGCAGTCAGTGATGCCATTTGTATTTAAAGTGTTTCACTAATTGCCCGTCACCCATCGAGCTAATTATTTCTCCATTGTGCTGTGATCCTGTAATTCAGCATGCACGCTCACTGAAAGTCGCTGTGTGTACAGAATGAGGAAGTGGAGGCAGGAGCGGCGTGCGTGTGTGTGTGTGCGTGTGTGTGTGCGCGCGTGTGTGTGTGTAAGGCCTCCGTGGAGCTGTGCGTCACAGCATTGATATTCTCCTCACAGGGTCGTCAAGCATGAAATAGAAGAGCAAACTTTGTGTGGATAAACTCTGCAGGAGAGCCAGAGTCTGGAGAAATCTCTGCGCTGACACGGATTGTTCCGGAGAATCAGACGCATTGTGTGTGCTGCTCTGTTCTGTGTGAGCTTGTGCTGTGGATTATAGACCTCCTGACTGACAGGACACGGAGGGTCCATAAAAGGTCTTGAGTCAGACCCATGTCCTCCTCCCTC
>NC_136701.1:25512912-25600412 GCF_947650265.1 Symphodus melops | reverse complement strand
ACATCTCCGACGCCGAACGAGTCGTCGGGGCCTCTCGCTCAGAGGAGCTGACACCACTCCTGCACTCTCCTCTGAGGTACGGGCGGCGTGCTGCAGAGGAGCAGGTGTGTGTGTGTTTGAATGGTCAGAGTGACAACCAGGTGCCACATCCATCCTCTTTGGGCCCACACCTCTCTCTCTCTCTCTCTCTGTCTCTGCAGGACACACTGGATAGAGAGACTCACAGATAATGAGTGTCTCTGCAGATTCCTGTCTGACTTTAAGAAAGAGAGACACAAAGAGAAGACAAAGGGCCAGGCAGCACGCTTCATTGCGTCTTATAAGAAGAGCAATGTTGAGCTGGTGCTGTCTGAGAGTGCAGGAGGGCATCAGCACTTACAAGATCATATCTGTCCAGCCGTGTCTGCAGGACCTGAACTTCTTTAGATCAGTTTGAAAGTCCAGCCGAGGCCCGGCAGTCCATCTGGACCCAAACCAGCCGACACCCAGGACCCCCCCTGGAGCCGTGCTTTAAAAAAGATGTGGTTGTTATTAATCAGAGCTCGCTAACGCCGTGACGTGTTCCCGTGTGTTTGTGTAGCTGCAAGCAGAAGCTGTATGCAGAGAAGCTGCCCAACACCAGCGTCATCATCCCGTTCCACAACGAGGGCTGGTCCTCGCTGCTGAGGACGGTCCACAGCGTGCTCAACCGCTCGCCGCCGCAGCTCATCGCAGAGATCATCCTGGTCGACGACTTCAGCGACAAAGGTACAGAGGACACACACTCTGATCTGCACACACACACACACACACACACACACACACAGATAGCTTCAGTCAATAGTGATAACTGTTGAATTTTCTTTCTCTGTCTTTCAAACCAACACACACACACACACACACACACACACACACACACACACACAGCTGCTCAGCGCTAACACAAACACACACGCACCACTGAGTTTTTGCGAAGTGTCGGTGACTGTTGCACAAATAATGAGCCTTTCAGAGACAAAAGCAAAAACACGCTTGTGCAGAAGTTCACTTTTAATCGCAACACAACTCGGCTTTTGGATGTCGTAAAAAAATAAAGAGAAGACAGAAAAAACAAACAACCACACGCACACACACTCAACAAACACGCACACACTCAGCTCAGTCAGATATTTAGGACCCAGTCCTGAGAACACAAGCATTACTCACAATGATAGCTATACTCAGGACAAAGAGACAGAAACAGCCCGACTCTGACCTGCAGAGTCAAAGATTGAAGGGTGTCATCACAGAGAGAGCCAGGTCACTCTATGACCTCAACCTCGACTCTGTGAGCAGGCCTGAGGCGGCTGACCTCTGAGAGCTGACCTCAGAGGGCTGACCTCAGAGAGCTGACCTCTGAGAGCTGACCTCTGAGGTCAGCCCTCTGAGGTCAGCCCTCTGAGGTCAGCCCTCTGAGGTCAGCTCTCAGAGGGCTGACCTCAGAGAGCTGACCTCAGAGGGCTGACCTCAGAGAGCTGACCTCAGAGAGCTGACCTCTGAGAGCTGACCTCAGAGAGCTGACCTCTGAGAGCTGACCTCAGAGGGCTGACCTCAGAGGGCTGACCTCAGAGAGCTGACCTCAGAGAGCTGACCTCTGAGAGCTGACCTCAGAGAGCTGACCTCTGAGAGCTGACCTCAGAGGGCTGACCTCAGAGAGCTGACCTCTGAGAGCTGACCTCAGAGAGCTGACCTCTGAGAGCTGACCTCTGAGAGCTGACCTCAGAGAGCTGACCTCTGAGAGCTGACCTCAGAGGGCTGACCTCAGAGAGCTGACCTCAGAGAGCTGACCTCTGAGAGCTGACCTCAGAGAGCTGACCTCAGAGAGCTGACCTCAGAGGGCTGACCTCAGAGGGCTGACCAGGTAGGGCTTTGGAAGTCTTCACAAATGATGTTAAACTCAAGTCTTACTGAGCTCATTTATCACCAGCTTTATTGAATATTTGATTAGTCTTCTTTTATATCGTATTCTTAATATGTGCAGTGAAAAGGACCTCCTCGAGCTGCTTCCTCAGAGCGACCTCTGAACAGATGGTGATGACGAGGTCATGGCGTGACCTCGCAGTGGATTGGTATTCTCACAGGAAGTTTAATCAGTTTGAACTCTGGAGTTAATGTACAGCTTTGAACCTTTTACATAATAAGTCGGAGGTCAAGTGCAATATTATCACTGGAGTCTGAGCGCAGGAGAGAACAAGATATTCATCATTAAGACCGCTGCATGGGCCGCCGTGTGACGCATCATTTCCTGCTCACTTTTCCATTTCCTGAGATATTAAATTATGCAAATGCAACAAAAAAAAAAGAAGAAGTAAGAGGGGAAAGGTGTCAGAGGAGATCTTTGTCGATGTTTTGAACCAGTCTACTGGTGCATGTTCTTCTTTTCCTTCACTCTCAGATAATTCATCATCACTTTCAACTCTTACCAGCTTAACGGGAGTCAGTGATGTCAGACGGCGCCCGAGGGACGTTTGTAGCCGCTGCTTTGGTTGAACTTGTCAGCCGTGTCCCCCCCCCCCCCCCCCCAACAACATTTTAATATCATACATGATCACTGTCATCGGCAGTGTGAGAAGTCAAAGGACGAGATGACCCGTGTTATCTGGAGTACGACGCAGCGAGCGGCGTGGGACATGCCTCGTGTTTGTTCTTCCACTTTTTTTTGTTTCTGCCGTTTTTGACAACGATGATGAGACGACTCAAAGCAAACATCAGACACACTTTCATAAAGCACCGAGCTGCGACGTGTCACCTGTGATCTCGGAGCTCTCAGACGGCGTTGTTTGTTGTGGTGTGAAGGTAACGCTCACCTTTCATCACATCGTCTCCGTCAAGCGTCTCTCGGAGAGATTAGCACGTTTCCTCGCGTCGCTCCCAGCCAACATGAGGAAGATAAACCATTGATGAGATGCTTTCAGACTGAGGTGCTAATTAGTGCCTCGTCTGTGTGTTGTGTAATTATAGCCTCGCTGCAGAGGAACAGCCTGCTCCCTCCTTTAAAAAAAATCATAATTAATACGACGCTTCATACCTGACGCTTCCTGTCTGAGTGTGTTTGTGATCCGTCTGTGCAGGAAACGTTTCTCTCCGGGTCACCGAGAGTCTCTGCTGTGTGCTGGACTGTTTGACCTTCTCTTAATAACAGCCGCCGCGAGCTCGGGGTGTGAAACCACGTTAAAGATGTGTGTTCAGGTGAACGTGATGTCGATAGAAACGCAGCGAATAAAGGGGCGGAGCTTGATTGGACGATACATTCAGAGTTGTTGTTGTTTTGGAAAAATATCTGTCCTCGCCAAATGATGAGACCCCTTGGAGGAAACGGGACGTCACACACGTTTTGCACAATCTGTCGTGTTGCAGAAGAACAGTCGGAGGAAGTCTCACCTGTGAGCTTGAAGTGTTGATTCTGTTTTTCTTTTCCACCCACATTTGTGTGAATAAAAAAATCACTGCAACATTTACAAATGCATATAATAATAATAATAATAATAATAATAATAATAATAATAATGATAATAATAATAATAATGATAATGATTATAATGAAATCTAGCAGATCACGTGGTGGAGGTAGAATGATCCCTCGCTCTCTCTGAAACCTGCCGTTTCTCTTCTTTTGTCTGGACTGCCTCGTCTTCGCCGTTTCATCCCCTGCATTCTTCTTTGTCCTCGTCTGTCTTTATATTTTGTGTCTCTGTGTGTGAGACGCTCCGTCTCTGCTCTCAGCCGAACATGTTACCGCTTCAACAGTTCAACTATTAATTCATGACCAATCCTGACCTCCAACAGTCTGAAACAGTGACTCATATCTCACATTGTGAGGCCTATTGGTGCAATTGAACTTGAATGAAATCATTTTCAAACACACTGTTACTTTTTAAACACTACAAACACACTGTTACTTTTTAAACACTACAAACACACTGTTACTTTTTAAACACTACAAACACACTGTTACTTTTTAAACACTACAAACACACTGTTACTTTTTAAACACTACAAACACACTGTTACTTTTTAAACACTACAAACACACTGTTATATTTGACACAAATTCAGAAACGCAGCTTGTTCACGCGCCTGCTTAACCCTATTACCGTCCAAACAGAGACACTCTATCTTCCTCTCAATCATCTTTTTCTCAGATACTGCTGCCTTTCAATATCAAAGATGCTTTTATACAGCCCCCCCCCCCCCAGACTGTGGACCACCATATGTAGGCGTGTTGGTGGGAGACCCACCTGCTGAAGGGATGAGATGAACAGAGCTCCGACTGATCCGTCAGCCGGGATCTAACATGTGTCTCTAGTCTGTCTCCAAACCCCCCAATGATGAGAAAAGTCCATCCTCTCCGTCTTCTGCCTGCTCCACTTTTCAGAAAGTGTGTGCTCAAACAGGCCGTTTGGAGATGTTCTCTTCATGACATCACAAAGGGCAGTAGCAGTAGCAGCAAGTGTTCTGCCTTCTCACCGTAAACAATAGGACAATATGGTTTTGAAAAACAACGTGCAGCGCTCGGAGCACAAACACGTCATGGAACATGGAGCGCTCGGAGCAGCCCGCTGTTTGAGTCCAGCCTTGGCCTCCTCTGGCTTCTCTTTCCATTCATGTGCGGTCCCTCAACAGCTTTAACCATCCAGGAAAAGCAAACAAATGACCCGGCTGTTCATGAAAAGATGTCACCTTGGGCTCAGGGATGATTCATACAAAGAAACATCTACAGGAAGTAAAGCTCACACTCTTACCTGTGCACGTACTTCAGACTCCAGGTGTTTTTAGTCGACATTCTCCTACAGTGTTTATGTTTACCACTCATGGGCTTCTGAAAGGGCTGCTTGACTCTGCACTCACTGGGTCAGGGCACCTCGTCATGTTTCAGCTTCTCTCTGCTGATTGAGTTTCCTCTAATAAAGCTGTGAGGGGGGGGGGGTTTACACGCAGGAGGCAGCCGAGCACGTTATGATCTTGCAGCAAGTGTTTATTTTCTCCATCCTTGTTTTAATTGGAGTGTACTTTAGAGATGAGAGCTGTTCTCCTGGGAGGCCGACTTCATTAGCACCTGTAAGTGTCCAGGCGTGTTAGCAGAGAGAGAGAGAGGCGTCCTTCATAAATGCTTGTTACAGGATATTCCGATGTGATATATCATTATTAGATTTCCCTCCTCTTCTTCTTCCCAGACGAGACTTAAATTCAGTTTGCCTCATTAAACCTGGGACGACTCTTTAGTCATTTTCTGTCAACACGCAGGACAAACACAGACGTGTCTTTTCTCTCGTCTTGCTGCCATATTGTTGTTTATTATATTACTATTATTTCTGTTTCATTGAGGTTTAAATTGAGACTCACAGCCGCTCCCAGAGGATCGTCATTAGCGTCTGTAGCCGTGGATGTAACTGGCGTCCTGCCAGCTTAATGGGCACGATCTGAGTACCAAAACAATCATAAATGCACGGTTAGCATTCGGCACCAAAGAGGAATAAAACGAGCGATGATAATGGAAACGGCCAATCAGAGCTAAAGACCTGTTCTGATGTTGTCTCCCTGCGGAGAGCAGGAGGCCGTCTTTGGCTGGAAGAAGCAAACTAAAGGATGCAGACATAAAGGACCAAGACAACTGGTGTGTGTTTTATCATTACGCATGTTTTTGGTCACATTGACTCTGCAGACCGTCCTCTGATCTGCAGAAACACGACTGCTGGGAAGAACTACGGGAGTGGAAATGAGATCTATGGCTCCAAAGCAGCATTATAAATCATCTGTGTGTGTCTTCCTTTGTGCTTTTATTCTCCTCCTCTGCATCCATCTTTGTTCATGTCTCTGTGTTTTCTTCATGAATCTTTAGTGTGAAATAAAACTTGAGTTAATTTGAAGCAGTAAAAGTTTGTTTGCAGACACTCACAGGAGCTTCCTGTTTTAGTTCAGTCACATCCTGTACAGTCGTATTAGGCCCTTCTAGAATCGTCACATCTGACTGACAACGTCCGTCGGGTCAAAACTAAAAAAGTATCATTGTTGTAAAAAGTGATTTGGATCTTTAGCTCCTGTCCCTCGCTGGCTCGTATCTGAAGTTAGAGACTGCGTCTGAGCCGGCAGGCTGCTACTCAGATCTGACAAAGACTCTGAAGGACTAACAGTCCCCACGGGAGTGTTTTTACAGCCGCAGCACCAGAGCCGCCTGACACCATCAGAGCCGCCTGACACCATCAGCTTCAGAGATTTGGAGTGCTGACGTGTGAGGAGTGACTAACTGTGACTTGTCTGTCTTTATGAAGTCCGGTCCGCTCCGGTTTACTCCCCTCTGTCTTTATGAAGTCCGGCCCGCTCCGGTTTACTCCCCTCTGTCTTTATGAAGTCCGGCCCGCTCCGGTTTACTCCCCTCTGTCTTTATGAAGTCCGGCCCGCTCCGGTTTACTCCCCTCTGTCTTTATGAAGTCCGGCCCGCTCCGGTTTACTCCCCTCTGTCTTTATGAAGTCCGGCCCGCTCCGGTTTACTCCCCTCTGTCTTTATGAAGTCCGGCCCGCTCCGGTTTACTCCCCTCTGTCTTTATGAAGTCCGGCCCGCTCCGGTTTACTCCCCTCTGTCTTTATAGTCCTAGAAGACCCGGACGACCTCTGGTCAGGGACTAACTCTGGAGTTATGCTGACGATTAATGATGGAGACAATCCGGAGTCTTAATTATAATGATGACATGTACACTTGAGCTAAAGTCTTCACAGCCTGACAGAGATGTCAGTTTGTGCTGCTTTCATCACTGAACACTTTGATGGCTGTGTGCACATCTGTATTACATCTCTTATCACGGCCCACAAGCTTTTTAAGCTGTGTATTTTATGGAGGAAGGAGTGTGGGGGGGGTGATGCTTTTAAAGAAATCCCCCTCTCCTCCCTCCAGACTGGCTTATATCATCACAGACTCCTTCGCAACATTTTTTTTTTAATGATAGCTGCAAATAAAAAAAGCCGCTTCAAATGTTTCCCGGCGCTGGCAGTCGTCAAAGCAGACAGGATGTGTGATGGAGTTCACAGGAGCAGCTGAATATTCTGCAAGAATAAATTAGCAGCTTGGTTCTTTGGTGTGGCGCCAGGACTTCTGGGAAGTAATCCAGCACCTTGGAAAGACAAAGATTTGGATGCCATATTGGATCCAATGTAATTTGAGGTTAATTGAATTGAAAATCCCCCCCCATAAACCCACCCATATAAATGAATACATCTGAAGCAGGGAATGATTAACTGTTTGTCCGACACAACATGGATCAGCCGGGGTGGTCACAGATTTAATCCTAAACCAGAAAATGGATCCAAATGCTCCAGAAACTGTTCGACTGCAGCTGCTGTTCACACCATGGTCGCTCGCCGAGTCTGAGACAGACGACAAATGAAAACATGAAATCACAGAGAGCTGTCTGGCTCCGCCCCCTCCTCTCACACAGGTCAGCATGTGGTGGACACTGTAGCTTCAGTGTTTAGCCAGCTCTGCATGTGGTGGACACTGTAGCTTCAGTGTTTAGCCAGCTCTGCATGTGGTGGACACTGTAGCTTCAGTGTTTAGCCAGCTCTGCATGTGGTGGACACTGTAGCTTCAGTGTTTAGCCAGCTCTGCATGGGTCTGTAAAGCTTTCTGCGTTCTAACCTCTCTCCATGTTTCATCTCCAACATTGATCCTAGTTTGAGCAGCTTTCTGCTGCTGGAGCTTATTAGAAACATGCAGAGGCTTTTTAGCTCGGGTACAATCACTTCTATCTGAAGCAGTTCCACTGCCCGCTTCCATCGCTGCAACACCTGTTCACCTGATAACTGCTCTCATATCTGGCAAACCCAGGGGCGTCCAAAACGGCCTTCAAAGCCCCGCCTACCTTCTCTGGTCCAATCAGATCCAGAGCATTCAGGAGCAGAATCTAAAGTGGTCTTCACATAAAACCAAAAGAAACCGTCATTAAAGTGTGAACGTGTTTCTTCCTCTACCACTGTCTCTGAAATAAAACATTTCTTTTTCCGAGGTATCAGATTCCTTGTTTACAAGCCTGAAGGAACATTTTTAGTGATGTTTATAAGTTGAACTGTCCTTGAGAAATACGTTGAATAAAAGAGACTTGTTAAATATTCAGTTTTCATCCAACAGTTTGGAGTAACAGAGTAAACTCTTTCATAATGAATGTTGAGTTGAGGTTTCGTCGAGCGCCGCGGGTTGTTGTTCATCGTTTGGTTTCAGTGTTTGTGATTGAATTCTAATTCACGCCTCTGATTAAGGATGCATTGCCTTCCAGGAGCACACACAGATGGAGAGCAGCGAAGGTTGGGCTGTTTGCTAAATGGGGGTCCACGGGACTGACCCCGGCGTCGATGCTGTCCGAGCCCCCATCATGTCCCGGACTTCACACTCTAATAATGACTAATGTGTTTGCAGACATCCGCCAGCTCTCGTTACGGTGATTTATTGCCTCCACAATTTTTCTGGGAAACCAGAGGAGCCCTATTCCAATTTATTCGGGTCAAATTAACCGTTCCTAATTAGACGCTGTGACCTTTCCTGGCCCGCCCTCTCCGTCGCTGAATGTGGCGTACATGCAATGCAAATGTTCGTTGTTTAATCCGGCTGGTTGTCATTAGGGAGGTTATGTAACAGCCATCTCATGCAGGGCTAAAAGCTTAGCGAGAATCAATCTCCTAATGGTTAATAGCTAATGGGCTGATTAATGGCTGCACTGTGACGGTGACGGCTCGCCCTTTCCTGGAAATGTGGCACCGACCCTATGGCGCCCCTCCGCCTCCCTTTCAAGGTCAAAGTCGTGCAGCACGTAATCAGTCTCTGAGGAGGATTTTTAATAAGGGAAACACCAGATGAGTTCATTATAGGGGAGTTATTCTGCAGGTTCGATGACGGGAGATGATGCAGAATAAGTGACGTCATCATTGTGGAATTTTATCTTTCCAGCCCTTGTAACTCATCAGCAGTCAACACTGACTAACACTTGAGCTTCAGAGCAGTGAGTAAAGGGTTAAATGTGAGTAGTTTGAGCCAGACCACATCCTGAAGCGAGCTCTCTGGATCCAGCAGCACGCCAGTTTGAGCGACTGATTGGCTCTCTCTGCTCTTGATTAGCGTCCGTGTGTTTGTAATGTGTTTTCACTGGGGCCAGATAACGGCCCGGTTTCTGGCTGGCTGGTCCTGGGGCCAGATAACGGCCCGGTTTCTGGCTGGCTGGTCCTGGGGCCAGATAACGGCCTGATTTCTGGCTGGCTGGTCCTGGGGGAAGTGACGTTGGGTTTGGATGCTCCCTGACTGGAGAGGGATGTGCTGTCATTGACTGGGACTCGTTGAAAAGCAGAGGAAACAGATGGAGGGGGACGCTGAGTGCAGGAGCAGAGAGTCAGATCCGAGGACCCCGCTGGCTTCAGGTTTTGTTGGATTTGGCTGGTCCTGCTGTCTGCGACGTCTCAGCCCTCCATCGGGATCAAGAGTTCTCCCCCAAGGGGCGACTGCTGCCAAACAGCATCAACACAGAGGCAGGAGCTGAATGAAGAGACGGAACAAAGGAGGGAAATGACCTGTCTGCCACTGTCGCAGTCTTTCCTGCTTCTGTCCGTTCTCTGAGTAGACGGGCTCTGATTGGTCCACAGGGATTACTTTATAATTTATTACTGTCTGTGCTGCGTCTGCCTCTCAGGCAAACTAACGGAGTGGTTCCTACACGCTGACTGGAGGATGGTTAGGGAACAGAGAGGAGTTTGACATCATGTGCAGCTGGGTCGAATCGTGTCTTTCCCGTGGAGACCAGCGGTCAAGCATCACGTTTTGGGCGCCACCTTTGTCCCGTCCCCGTGCTGTGTGTTCTTGCGGTGGGCGACTTAAGGCCGTCCGGTGTTTTATCCAAACGGTGCAGCCAAGATGACGTGTTTCAGATTGAACCAAAGTGATGAACAGGGAGATGGTCGGTGCTGTCGTCAGGTGACAGAGTCCGGCACGCTCTCGTACTTTTCACACTCGGCGTGTCGGCCAGTGAGCGGGAGTTTCCCTCATGTTTCCTGAGCAGCATGACGAGCGTGTGTGAGGGAGACACGGTGGCCGAGGACGGACAGTGAATGAAACATGGCCTCCATGCTGGCTCCACTTTTTTTTACTGACCTGTCAGAAGTGAGCAGAGAAGATTTAGAGGCTCCATTTAGGGCAGGATTGATGTGTGTGAGGCAGACTGAAGACTAATGTGGAGCTCTCTCTTTGATTGATGCATGCCTTCTTTCTGTTCCCACGTTGCCTCTCCTTTCTGTATCTTCACCTTTTCTCATCTCTCAGATCCTCCCATTCAAAGATGGTTACTGAATCATTACTGCCCAAACTACCTCGACCTCCACAAACTTTTTTAAATATCTCTTGAATGTTGGTGTTTTTCTCCCTGACAATGAGCCTGAACAGATTGTTGGAAAACACAGCATCTGTAATGTTCTCACAGGGTGTCGTGAGTCTTCTCTGAAAAGCATTCAAATCTGGAGCTGATGAAGTTCCTTCTCCACTCCTCGCTGTCAGTCTTCAGGGAGACATTCTGACTTCTGTCTGCAGCAAACTTGTAAAATACAGAAAAGTGTCTGTGAGTGCAGAAAAGTAAGTTTTGGTGGTTCGATGGGGGAGGGTGTAAAGATGCATCGGCCTGAAGGGGAACATTTCAGGGCAGAGCATGTGGCACTGGCAGATGTCGTGTTTGGCGGCGGTGGTTAACGGCTTCACTGCCTTTTGATGAATCAGTGTTTGTGCACAAGCACATTCCTCTGATCACGGCTGCTTCTGTCCATCTCTGCAGAGCACCTGAAGGGGGCGCTGGAGGAGTACATGACGCGTCTGCCGAAGGTTCGCATCCTGAGGACGAAGAAGAGGGAGGGTCTGATCAGGACTCGCCTGCTGGGAGCTGGAGCCGCTAAAGGAGAAGTCATCACCTTCCTGGACTCTCACTGTGAGGCCAACGTCAACTGGCTGCCTCCACTGCTGGGTGAGCAGCACACACACACACACACACACACACACACACACACACGTTTAGCAGATCAGCATATTCAGATATGCCTCGATATCACGAGCTTGATTCACCGGTTACAAAGCGTTTAGTCTGTGATTGGTTGTGTCACATGAGCAGTTGTCTGTCACCAGCAGAGGGCGCTGTGTGGATGAAACATCATCACTCTGTAGAGAGTGGAGCAGTGATGCACGAACACGCTCGCTTACTTTCCACTTAAATGACCATCTGGTCTTCATTCTAAATTTAATGATAAGTGACGGGTCAACACGATAAGAAGCTAAAGCTAAGCTAACAGCAGACGTATCAGTATTAGATTAGTTTACATCGAGCCCTTCCTTTTATAGCTCTTCACAAAGCTTCTGTAAACTGCTGATGAGCAGCTAACTGAACGCTTCATCCACCGAAAACCAAAAGTCCCCTTCTTCTTCTGTGTTTCTCAGACCGGATCGCCACCAACAGGAAGACCATCGTGTGCCCGATGATCGACGTGATCGACCACGACAACTTTGGCTACGAGACCCAAGCCGGGGACGCCATGAGAGGAGCGTTTGACTGGGGCAGATGTACTACAAACGGATCCCCATCCCCGCAGAGCTGCAGAAGGACGACCCCAGTGAACCCTTCGAGTGAGTGCAGTTATTTTTGGCACTTTTGACATTTACTGATTTCTGTCCCTGAGTGTCTTATTGTGCCATGAGGGCATACATCTGTGAGACAAGTGGGCTCACTGTGAGTCAAGACCCTTCAGCATGGTGCGCTAACTTCCTGCTCCTCTCAGCGGGCTTCACCGGAGCGTGTAAAGCCCTGCATGTTCAAGGACAGGAGTGCAGAGCACGAGGCTGTTGAACTCATCTTAACCATCCCTGTGCAGGTTCAACATGCACTCCTTTATACACCAAGTGCACGCTGGGAACTTTCACTTCTGCCTCCTCTTGTCTTCTTTTTGGGCTCGTCTTGCTGGACAGAAATGTTTGACAGCTTATCCTCAAAGCGGTTTGCCCGGGTTCAAGCTTTACCCCTCTCTCTCTCTCTCTCTCTCTTCTCTGTCTCTGTCTCTCTCTCTCTCTCTCTCTGTCTCTCTCTGTCTCTCTCTCTCTCTCTCTCTCTCTCTCTCTCTCTCTCTCTGTCTCTCTCTCTGTCTCTCTCTCTCTCTCTCTCTCTGTCTCTCTCTGTCTCTGTCTCTCTCTCTCTCTCTCTCTCTGTCTCTCTCTCTCTCTCTCTCTGTCTCTGTCTCTCTCTCTCTCTCTCTCTCTCTCTCTGTCTCTCTCTCTCTCTCTCTCTGTCTCTGTCTCTCTCTCTCTCTCTCTCTCTCTCTCTCTCTCTCTCTCTCTGTTTCTCTCTCTCTCTCTCTCTCTCTCTCTCTCTCTCTCTCTCTCTCTCTCTGTTATTTTTAGACTCTATTGACTGTGCACCATAGAGGCACAAAACGCCCCAAATTAAATCTTAAAAACACATGTGATGAGGGGGCGGAGTCAGCCGCCTTGAAAGTTTGTATACTGTTAAGACGGAGCCAAAAACAAACATGGAAAAGAAAACAAGTCCACATTAGCTTCAGCTTCACTGAGCCGTCAGCCCGTCTCCTTCTCATTCAGCTCAGTTGTTTGTTTTGATTTGGGTGGAGAGAGAGTAGAGAGGGTTTGGTGGTTGACTGTCTCCTCTGTCCTCACACGGTTAAATCCAGGGACAGGAGTTCTGGATGATACCGTGATATCAGAGATGTCTTATGGAGGGGTGATATGGAACATGCTGTGGGCGACAGCGTCCTTCCAGCACTGCAGGCAGGTAACCTTTAAGTAATGGAGGCCAGAATAAATAAACTAAACCCAGAGAAACATTTTGCACGGCCAAATGACTCTGCATGTGATGCCAGACACTCCATTTGTAAAGCCCGAGGGATGAGCCAGGCAGTGTGTGGCTGCCAGCGATGTTTGGGTGTCCTGGGGAAATACAGTAGGTATCATCGGGCTGGGCAGTGCAGGAAGGCGGCCGAGCGAGCGAGTGAGAGAGCGGGCGGGCGGCTGTGGTGCAGAGAGATAAGAGGCTAAAGAAGAAGAAATGAGCTGCAGAACAATCACAATCAATCCTCATTTCGAGAATTAGCCTGCTCTTCTTGCCCAATGAAATGACCTTCATCAGTGCAAATCCAATTTGAGTCGCAAAGATTTTCATTTTCATTCTGATTGACATTGCTGCAGCGGAGAATGAGGCACTGTGGGACGACAAAATCCATCATGGAGGTGTGTGTGTGTGTGTGTGTGTGTGTGTGTGTGTGTGTGATTTTCTCCCTGTTCTCTGCTTCTGTCCCTTTTGTCAATACTCTCTCTCTCTCTCCGTCCTCTCGGTCTCCCTCCTTCAGGCCTCAGCCACCAGCTCAGGCTCTGACTCCTCAAGGTCAACACTCTGAACCGGACAGTATCAACTCCAGCCTTTTCAAATTAAATCTAAATTGTGAGCCGGAATATTCATGGAGCGTTGAGGTCAATCGTGTCTTTTCTCCAGCGGGCCGACAGCAGCGACAGAGATTCTTTCCAGCTGAACAGACGGATGAAAGTTCAGAACAGGCCAAACATACCCAACGACTTCTGCAAAGTGAAACTGTTTCACATGAGCACCATTTTGGATATTAATCAGAAACTGTTCATGACTGTTCACAATATGGCTGTAACCTGCAATCCTCCGAATGACCAGCAGGGGGAAAACAGACGGGACAATGAGTCCACCTCTCTCGTACTAGTCCTTTAAAGCAGAAGAAGATGTCTTCAAAGTATTCAGCGTGTAAACGCGGGCGAGATAGTTTTTTTTGCTTTGAGCCAGTGAGCAGCGCCGCTGAATAAACACTGAGCAGCTTTAAAGAAAATAAAATCCACAAACGCTGGGCTGAGAGTTTGACATCCTGATGTTTCCTGATGGGAGTGTTGGTGCAGCTCAGAGGATGAAACGGGCCCGTGCTGCACCGATATGTCAGACAGCGGTCCACTTCCTCGTCTGAGCGCGGCTGCAGACGTTCACTGAGATGATGTGAAATTAAAAGTTTTAAGCGTGTTGATGAAAAGAAACTTTGAAGGCTGCTCGCGGTGATGCTAAATACCTTCTGTCTGGATAAAAGCCATCCTCCGCAGATGAACAGTTCCTTAACATCAGCTAAACAAAGTGGTTGCTAGGCAACACAGGAGCAGCAGTGTTGTGCGTGGTGACCTCGAGTCAGCTCATTAGTGTTTGAAGTGAAGTGGCGAGCAGCTGCAGGTGTGTTTGTCTGGTTCTGTAATGACCCGGTTCTCTGACAGACATCAGACGCAATCTCCTCGTCCGTGTCCAAAACGACACACGAACACGCATCATCAACCTCTTTTCACTCCGCAGAGCCCAAAGTGTACACCTTCAAAACAAAAGCACCACGCAAAAGTTTGTCCACCTTTCAAAATAAAAGCACCACACTTATATTTGTCCACCTTCAAAACAAAGGCACCATGCCTAAGTTTGTCCACCTTTCAAAATAAAAGCACCACACTTATATTTGTCCACCTTCAAAACAAAGGCACCATGCCTAAGTTTGTCCACCTTTCAAAATAAAAGCACCACACTTATATTTGTCCACCTTCAAAACAAAAGCACCATGCCTAAGTTTGTCCACCTTTCAAAATTAAAGCACCACGCTTAAGTTTGTCCACCTTTCAAAATTAAAGCACCACGCTAAGTTTGTCCACCTTTCAAAATTAAAGCACCACACTTCAGTTTGTTCACCTTCAAAATAAAAGACTCACATGTTAAAATGTGATGCTATCATGCTGTTAGTACACAGCTCTCAGCTCTGTGATCACGCAGCGCTTCCTTCAGCTTGTTGATGTTTACACTTTCTCTTACTTTGTGCCTCGACCTTTTTAACCCTAGCCAAATAGTTTTCAGTCTCTATTAATCACTGACATGTTCTTTGTTTTAGCACCAATTCATAGCAGACATGATCTCGGTATCTGAAGACAGTACAAGCTAGCAAACGGTGGTTTGAGAGGTAGCACGAGAAGGGAAACGTGTTTATGGAAAACGTTTGTAGCCAGACTCTTGGCTGGACGTCTGTGTTTCCTCCACAGGGAGCTGAAGTGTGTGTGTGTTTTCTCCCTGTGGCGAACAAGAGCTTACAATCTCCACACCACAAATCAGAGCCCACAGTGTGTGTGTGAGTGTGTGTGTGTGTGTGTGTGTGCTCTCAGCTCAGCTCACGCACTCAATGACCATCCAACCGTTCCCAATTTGTGCAGCCTGTTGTTTATTCTACGTCTCCTGTTGAAAGTCTGCCCACTGCATTTCATTCAGAGCTCCTCCAGAGAGAGAGAGAGAGAGAGAAAGTGTGTGTGTGTGTGTGTGTGTCTGCTTTGTGTTTCCTTCAGTTTTCTCCCTCAGGCAAACACCCGTTACCAGTCATGGACAATAAACTGCTCAGACACACGGTCACCCAGCCAGGCAAATCAAGTCAGCCAGTGTGACAAACGTATTCTCAGAGTTGGAGGGCAATGTTTGGGCGTCCCGTGTCTCTGCTCACTCCTGCTTCTTTGTCAAGCCTGACTTACAACCCACTCGTTCGTTTTTTAAGAAATCAGAAATGAAAGAGTCCTCGCTCCCTGCGTTAGGAACCAAGAGTCCTCGCTCCCTGCGTTAGGAACCAAGAGTCCTAGCTCCCTGCGTTAGGAACCAAGAGTCCTAGCTCCCTGCGTTAGGAACCAAGAGTCCTAGCTCCCTGCGTTAGGAACCAAGAGTCCTAGCTCCCTGCGTTAGGAACCAAGAGTCCTCGCTCCCTGCGTTAGGAACCAAGAGTCCTCGCTCCCTGCGTTAGGAACCAAGAGTCCTCGCTCCCTGCGTTAGGAACCAAGAGTCCTAGCTCCCTGCGTTAGGAACCAAGAGTCCTAGCTCCCTGCGTTAGGAACCAAGAGTCCTAGCTCCCTGCGTTAGGAACCAAGAGTCCTAGCTCCCTGCGTTAGGAACCAAGAGTCCTAGCTCCCTGCGTTAGGAACCAAGAGTCCTCGCTCCCTGCGTTAGGAACCAAGAGTCCTCGCTCCCTGCGTTAGGAACCAAGAGTCCTCGCTCCCTGCGTTAGGAACCAAGAGTCCTCGCTCCCTGCGTTAGGAACCAAGAGTCCTAGCTCCCTGCGTTAGGAACCAAGAGTCCTAGCTCCCTGCGTTAGGAACCAAGAGTCCTAGCTCCCTGCGTTAGGAACCAAGAGTCCTCGCTCCCTGCGTTAGGAACCAAGAGTCCTAGCTCCCTGCGTTAGGAACCAAGAGTCCTCGCTCCCTGCGTTAGGAACCAAGAGTCCTCGCTCCCTGCGTTAGGAACCAAGAGTCCTCGCTCCCTGCGTTAGGAACCAAGAGTCCTAGCTCCCTGCGTTAGGAACCAAGAGTCCTAGCTCCCTGCGTTAGGAACCAAGAGTCCTAGCTCCCTGCGTTAGGAACCAAGAGTCCTAGCTCCCTGCGTTAGGAACCAAGAGTCCTCGCTCCCTGCGTTAGGAACCAAGAGTCCTCGCTCCCTGCGTTAGGAACCAAGAGTCCTAGCTCCCTGTGTTAGGAACCAAGAGTCCTCGCTCCCTGCGTTAGGAACCAAGAGTCCTAGCTCCCTGCGTTAGGAACCAAGAGTCCTAGCTCCCTGCGTTAGGAACCAAGAGTCCTAGCTCCCTGCGTTAGGAACCAAGAGTTCTAGCTCCCTGCGTTAGGAACCAAGAGTCCTAGCTCCCTGTGTTAGGAACCAAGAGTCCTCGCTCCCTGCGTTAGGAACCAAGAGTCCTAGCTCCCTGCGTTAGGAACCAAGAGTTCTAGCTCCCTGCGTTAGGAACCAAGAGTCCTCGCTCCCTGCGTTAGGAACCAAGAGTCCTCGCTCCCTGCGTTAGGAACCACCCGGTGCCATGACAGGCCTGTTCGATGGCCGTCATGTCTGAAACAGTGAGGATCTAAGGCGCTACACGTCACACTCCACACGGTGGTGAGTCCAGTATTTAAAACTGACCTGTTCAGAGTTCTTCTCACCGGCGCTCATTGTTGCTAGGTTACCAAAGTTCAGTGCTTCCCTCGGTGATGTCTGCCCTCTGAAGTCGTCGTGTCCTGACATCAGCAGCAGCTCGACACCTGAAACTGTTCCCTCCAAACGGCTGCTGTTCATGTTAATAATGCTGATGTCCTCATCTCAATTCTGATTGGTTGGTGAGGATGTGGTGACATTTACAAAAAGATGCTTCTTTGGTTCGGTGATGCGACCGACACAAACGGCGCTCTCTGTGTATTCAGGCCCATGATGGCGTGTTGGTTACTCTTTATCTCTGGTGTCTCTGCAGGTCACCGGTGATGGCAGGCGGACTGTTTGCCGTGGACAGGAAGTGGTTCTGGGAGCTGGGAGGATATGACACGGGCCTGGAGATCTGGGGAGGAGAGCAGTACGAGATCTCCTTCAAGGTAAACTTCAAACACAGAGGCAGAGAGTTAAAGGGTTGCTCCCCCCCTCCTGCACATGACAGGTGTGCTGCCTTCCTTTATTTCCTTTTAATTCTGGTGCTCAAGAGCGACCTCTACTGGATCCAAAGGTCGTTCATTGGTCCTTTGCAGGCGTGTTTTTGCCTCTGAAGCAGACGTAACGCTCGTGTTTCTCCTCTTTGAGCCAAACACACACAGAAGACTCTCCACATTAATCAGACCACAGTAACATATTAGATTATGCTTTTGTCTGCTACTTCAGCATGAATGTCTCTTCAGTGTATCTTTAAACGTTTGCCCCCCCGTGCTGCTCTGCGGGCTCTGGACAGACACGACGGCCGGTCACAATAATTGAATTCTGCTTTGAATGAGTAAGGACTTCTGTCGTCTCACTCAATTAAGCACAGAGGCTGCTGCTGGTTAGCTTGATTTGATTGGACGTATGCCGCAGTGTGACAGTAAATGTTGTGCTTCAGTACAGAGACTTTGTTGTTCATGGAAATTTAATGTCCAAATCGAATTAACTGTCAAAACCGTTTTACCTTCCACTTCTTCTTCTTCATGGAAAAATCCCTTTTTTCATACTTTCTCTTTGCTAACCCTAAAAACACGTCGATTCAGCATTAACATGCGTGGGAGTTTTTCCATTTCCCAGCAGGGAGGAAGGTTTGTGTTTCTGCAGAGGAAGAAGAAGGACAGCGTTACATTTCATTTACTCTAAATGTTTGTTATGAGCAGAAAGTGTTGTCTTGGTCGGCTCGATAGATCTCAGCCTGCAGCTACGACTGTGTTCCTCCAACATTCTTCTCTACACTGTCTAAAGATCTCAATCTATGTGTGTTTTATTTCCATATTGATAAAAAGTTCAGACTTGGTCCAGAAGAGAAACCCGACTCTGTCTCCCACGTTAGTTAAAGTGTGTGCACTTGTGATTGTCATGCAGTGTGTGTGCAACAATTCCTACGTGACTTTTGACTGTTGATGAAGCTTAACGTCAGCACGTTTCTCTTTTCTTTTTGACCCGTGTGGGTAAAGAAGAATGAAATGATGACATACATAAAGACACTGTGCTGCTTTGGTTTTAGTGGTTATGGTTTGAGGTGAGTGATAAGACTTTCAATTGAATCTTGCGGGTGCAGAAGTCAAGCTGTTGATCCCGCCTGCAGCAGGGCGCTCCTCCTATTAAGCTCAAGTGCTTCATTCGGGGATGATGAGGACGCTGGAGGGGATTGGTGCAGCAGGTCAGACCTTCCCTACAGCATGATGTGAGGAGGGGATTCAATCTGTTCAGTTCAGTTTGTCTAAGCCGGAGTGCTGCAACGAAACTTAACAAAGAGCATGCAGCTGATGTCCACTGTGGAAGATCCGGCCTGCACAATCTGAACAGACAGAACCAGGAGCCATCAGTCTCCGTCTGTATTTACTGCTGCTCCCTCTGTGGCCCGTCCACGTCCATCACCAGATCTGAAAACAGAAGCCTTGTTCATGTGTTCTCGTCACGACATGGTGGGAGTGCACCGTGCGCTCTGTGAGCGTGGTGAGAGGGGGTTCAAGAGGTGAAGAACAGTATCGAGCCAACCAGCAGGGTTTATGATCCGAGAGCCACGAGAAGCCTGAAGTGCCTCACTTCAGGTTTTCAAAGGTCTCAAGTGTTTGTGCAGTGAGAGCATTGATTTGGATAGTTCTTCGACTTGCTGCATAATCAAGTGAGAGAGAAGGAGGTTGAACATTTCCACAGGAAGCTCGTCAGGCGCGCCCGCTGGATCCGTCACGAGATCAACACAAAGAGAAAATGCAGCGTGCAGACTGCCTTCTTTAAGCAGCAGAACCAATCAGAGAGTTTGTCACCTGGCTCATCGAGACTGACTCGTCTTTTTCTCCCTTTGATGTCGTGTCCTCTCTCTGCTGTCTCGTCAGCTTAGACACACACCGTACGTCCTCACCTCATCGTTCTCCCCTCTTCCTCACAGCTCGCCTCCTGACTCTCAGCTGTATTCCTGTTTCTTTACTGTCCGTCCCAACCTGTTTGTCTTCATCCGTCCTCTCTCTCACGTCTCTTTCATCCCTCTTCTGTTGACCTTGTCTGTTCGTTCACACCTCAGTAACAGCGGTGCATCGGCCCTGACAGAAATCCTCGCTCATGTCCTCGTTATCACTGCTGAACCTCTCTGTGTGTCTGTGCAGGTGTGGATGTGCGGGGGCCGGATGGAGGACATCCCGTGCTCCAGGGTCGGACACATCTACAGGAAGTACGTCCCCTACAAGGTCCCCGGGGGCGTCAGCCTGGCCAGGGTGAGTCTCAATTATTCTACAGCTTTCAAATATGGATGCTTCTTCAACATAACACGGGCAACATGTACAGTACATCCTGTTTAGTATTAGGCACCAACGTTTTGGTAGCATGCCCGAGCATACCTGGCAGCTCAGCACTGTGTGGTGCAGCTCAGAGGATGCATGCCTGAGACGTCCTCTTCACGCACACTGGAGCACCGGTGATCAAATGAAACCGCACTTTGGGGTCAAGCGGACTCGGATCCGGGCCCAGGTTTTTCAGAAGTGCAAAAACCTGCAGTTCCTGGAGTGTCCACTAGAGGTGGTCTCTGAAGACGTCTCCAGCCTGCTTTATAAAACAGGAGACAGTGAGGACAGCGATAACGATGCAGCCTCAGGTCACGTCTCCGTCTGCTCTGAGAAACATCTGCAGGGACGTCACGCTCTGTAAACTCTTCCTCTTCCTCACGGACACACTGATGAAGATCTTTCCTGAGTACATGACTGAGCTGGTTATGGCGCTGTGTTTATCCACCTTGGCCTGTGAGCACAAGGTGATGGTCATGCTCCAAGAAGAGAATCCTCCTGAGGGGAGGATTAAACACAGCTCCTTGTTTTCTCCCAGAATGCTTCGACACTGTGCAAACGCTGATTAGCATATTACCCTTTCATGTGTTTCTTTAATAAGCATTGAGAACAGCCTCGGAGCTTCCACATAGATTTAGAGACAACGCCGGCTGAGGCTGTGTGTCACAGCCAGGGACTTGATTTAGTGTCGGGAGGATGTGAGCATGAAGGCCGATGGTTTCAGAGGCATCGTGTGTGACGAGTGTCTCTGCAGTCTGAGTCCACGCTACGAGCAGAGAGATGGACCACTGAGCTCCACTTTACCTGGAGAGCCCAGCGTGCTGCAGGCCATGAGCTCTCCGTCTGTGTGTGTGTGTGTGTTCTGCTGGAGGCGTTTCTTCTTGCACATCGCTACCCTCAAAGACCAGGAGATTTGTATATGTGCTTTTTCCTCAGAGGCTTCCTGAATCTGTAATCTCTCTCCTCCGTGCCTGCCAGCCTGCTACCTGCTGTGTTCTCAGACGAGCGGCGTTTCCTCGCAGCTCGACGCTCTCTCTCTCTCTGTGTTTACTCCCTTACTCCTCAGAGGCTTCACATGGAGGGATATCACATCACACGCATGTTTCATGTCAGCGTTTTTAGGTTTTAAAACCGTAAACCCGTGTGGAATGAAACGATAGCCAATCGTGAAGCGAGCTGACTGAAGGAGGAATCTGAACAACACGCGCTCACGCTGTCAGTGTGTGTGTGTTTGTGTGGTCACGTGGTTGCTCTCTACACGCTGTAAACGGTTACACTTACTGTTACATCTCATCGCCATGGTGACAGCAAGCCCTACCAATCAGAGCCGACGCTGTGATTGTGGGTAGTGTAGTTCCTTGTGTCTCCTACAGGAGCAGAAGCGTCGACATAAACGACTCGGGGAGCTCGTGGTCGCTCTACCTGTGATGGTTATGACATCACATCAGAATATGAGCAGTGTTATCTGTGCATGTCGTCTCCTCTCTTACATCCGTGACCTCTGACCTTCTCTGCTCGCTGACTCATTACGACGGTGTAATGGTCTGAACATGTGGCAGAGGAAAGGAGTCTTTGATGGAGCCGCTCTGGAGACGCAGCACATCATGGAGCCGACTGGCGCCTTTGATGGTTTTGTCATGTGGGATCAGTCAGAACATGAAGGATGTACGGAGGATGGCTCGCTCTCTCTGTGAAGGTCCAGAAGCTTAAAGGCAGCTCAGTTAACCCCTTCATGCCCTTATCATTCCATAGAGGAGAATTATGTTTGTTTTTACTTCTCAGGAACCATCACATGTTCTCTCTCTCCCTCCTTCACCTGACTGCAGTCTGTGCTCAGGGAGGAGGAGGAGGAGGAGGAGGAGGAGGAGGAGGAGGAGGAGGGAGGGGGGGACAGAGGCAGCGAGGTGGTGAGGAGCTTTTGTCTCCTGTTTCCTTCCTCTATCCAGGTTTCAGTTTTCCCAGGCATGTCCTGATTGTTATTTCTTTTCAGGTCACTGGGTGTCCTCTTTTCGGCTTTCTTGTTTTCTGTAGGTTAGTTTCAGGTTTTAGGGGAAGGAGCCGAGTCATGATTGGCTCGTTGACTTCCCATCCTCTGTCCTTTGTGGCCGGTGAGTCCTGCCCCCTTTCTTCATTATCATCTCTGATTACTTTCTGATTTGATTTACTCTTTCAGAACCTGAAGCGTGTGGCCGAGGTGTGGATGGACGAGTACGCCGAGTACATCTACCAGCGCCGGCCCGAGTACCGCCACCTCTCTGCAGGAGACATGACGGCCCAGAAGGAGCTGAGGAACCGCCTCAACTGCAAGAACTTCAAGTGGTTCATGAACGAGGTGGCCTGGGATCTGCCCAAACACTACCCCCCTGTGGAGCCTCCTGCTGCAGCCTGGGGCGAGGTACGGCCTGCTTGCAGTCTTCACACTGTGCAGTGGAGGGGGGTAACCCTCTAACCCCCCAGGGGGCCGAGCAGATCTCCATCTCCTCTGGCTAATATTCCTACTCTGCTGCAGGTTCGAAACGTGGGCAGCGGCATGTGCATGGAGAGTAAACACTTTGTGTCCGGGAGTCCGCTCCGCCTGGAGAGCTGTTCAAAGGGGCGAGCTGACGTCAGCTGGAGCCACGGACAGGTGAGCTTATACCTGGGCTTATAGAGCAGGAAGGTCAACATGGTAAAAACAACCATCACACACAGGTCCTTAAACAACGAGTCCGGAGTGCAGACGTGTTTCCCTCAGACAGCCAATCATGAAGCAGGAGACTTCAGTCTCTCTCTCTCTCTGAGGATGTATCGTATTTTAATCTGTGTCACAGTTGCAGCCAGAAACGGATTGACCGTGAAGCAGCGGAGGCCGTCTGGCAGGAGTCACAGCTTTTGGATTCTGAAAGAACTCGCTCAGTCCCTTCTTGTGAAAAGCCGAGCACTCGTGAAGGAGAGGACATGACGAGGTCTCAGAGACTCATAATATGAAACAGGCATGTGATTTGTGTCTGGCAGGTGTTCACATTTGGCTGGAGGGAGGACATCCGGGTGGGCGACCCCATGCACACTAAAAAAGTCTGCTTCGACGCCATCTCCAACAACAGCCCGGTCACTCTGTACGACTGTCACGGCATGAAGGGGAACCAGCTGTGGCGCTACAGAAAGGTAGCAGAGTCTGAAGCTCCTCGGTACATCAGGAAGTGTCAGCTGAGGGAAAACAGGGAGTTAGTGCGATGGTTTGAAGTTGTCATTTCTTTTATTTAAAGGTTATTAAGAACAGTTCCATCAGAGACCAGATGCATTGATTTGAGTGTTTTATTTGCAGCACTTGTCCAGTCAGTCATCAACAACAGTCTCTCCTGTCTCCCTCTTCGTCCCCCCTGCAGGATAAGACTCTCTATCACCCCGTCAGTAACAGCTGCATCGACTGCAGCGCGGCCGAGAAGCGAGTCTTCATGAACACGTGCGACCCGTCCTCGCCCACCCAGCAGTGGCTGTTTGAGAGAACCAACGCCACCGTGCTGGAGCACTTCAACCGGGGCGCCAACTGAGACCCTGCAGCCTCCACAGAGAGACTCCTGAGGAGGATCCTGTACAAGTGGATCTGCTGCTGCTGCTGCCGGGAAATGTGTTTTGAAATGTGTACCTGGTGCTGAGGTGACAGCTGTTTCTCTTTGTGGCGCTCGGGGAGACTCAGCACGGGAGACGGCGATTAGAAACTTGTGTTAACTGAGCGATGAGCTGTGATTGATGGGTTTTTGTATAAAAGTGACACAGTGTGGCGTCGTGCACGTCTCACTTCCTGCTCCTGCTGTTGATTGGTTCTCTGACATTCCTCTGCTTTCTTTACACACTGAGTTTGCCTACTTCAAAGATTCCTCTGCCTTTATTTATTGCCTTGGTCTCCCTCCACTGTCCTCCTCCTGTCTGTCCTGCTCCGCCTCTGCCTACGTGTCCCTCTCCATTTGCCTGCATGGTTGCATTTTTGCCCACCCTCTTCATCCTCCCTCTCAAATCCCCTTATGTCTCTGCAGCTCTGACAACCTCCCTGGGGGGGGGGGGCTCCTGCTGAGCCAAAGTCATGCTGACACCTGGGTGAAGCCAGGCAGAACCACTCTGAGAATCCCCTGCTGAATTGATTCTCGTCTCGGCCTGTGGCTTCCCGTCTCGTGGGCGCTGTGGGCGTCGCTGCTTTAAATGTAGCGGGTGGAAGTCGAAGAAAAAGCCCCTCTGTACTCTCTTTGCTGCATTTATGGATGAGTGGCCCGTGGGCTTGTCACTGTGCCACATGCTTTATGTGATTCCACAGAAGGCGAGCGTCATCAAACGCCACAGTTTGCTGCTTAAGGGCTTGTTCAGTTTTTGTGTGTTAAAGAGCTGATTTGAAAACTATAGGACACATTTCCACTTAAAGAATCTGGGACTTGAGGGTTCCTCGAGCCCGTTGTTGCCTGAGTTTCCATCACAGACGTGCTCTGCTGTAAAGGCAAACCCAAAGTCCCTGATTAACTGTGCCCAGCTCTATCTGTACAGAGTATATAAGATCTGGAACCCTTGGTCCCGGGTACTTCTGAGAGGGTCTGAATAACTCATCCAATCATGGTTCTTTTAAAGGGAAACCCACAGAGCAGGAACATCTGGATGTTTCTGCTGCAGGAACGATTCTTTTTTTTACTGCTGCTGTGTTCACTCCTCCTGCCCATCGGTGTTAACGAGCAGATCACTTTTTCTGATGAGTGACTCTGAGAACCCGGCTCCCTCTTAAGGGGTTAAATAGTTTTTTCTCCAGTCCAGTGTTGTCTGTTATTTTTAAACCTGTGATAACGTGACTGAGTCTTGTTCTTATGGAAGCACTTCCTCCAGAGCGAGGGACATGGGACATCAAGAGAACATTTCCAGGGACTTCAAGTCCCCCCCCCCCCACACACACACACACACAGTACGTCCTTTCCTGCTACCCACCGACTCTGCCAATCAGTGGTCAGAACGACCTGGTCACGGAGGGCTGAGCACGAGGTCAGCATCAGGCTGCCGCTGCCTGGACGCATGACGGGCTGTATGAGTGGCAGGCCGGCTGATTCCCAGCAGGGTCGCCTGATTGGCCGGCTGCCGAGCTGACACATCACTTTAGATACAGTGAGAGCGGGGTGGGGGGATGGGGTGGGGGGTCGGGGGATGGGGGGGGGGGGTTAAATGCATTCAGCACTTGTGTAAAGATAAACTTGAATGAAATCTTAGTGCCTTGTTTGAAGAGGTCGAGATGTAGGTGTGTGTGTGTGTGTGTGTGTGTGTGTGTGTGTGTGTGTGTTCAGTCCATGTAGAGAGCGTCGGCTGTGATTGGAGCTGAAGAGACGTCATATTTCCCTCCTGCCTTGAAAGTGAAAGAAGACCTCTGTTCTGTGCTGTTTGTTTTTTCCCCACCTGTGAAATCCAAAGTTGTGGGAACAGCTGTTTTATTGATCTGTCTGTTTGAATCCTTTTTCAGTTTTTAATCCTGCGGTGAAGCTGATGATCTGTGTTCTGTGTTTTTAATTGAACTCGTCTGTTCCATTCCTTGTACAGTCTGAAGCCCGGCTCACGCTGCGTGAGGAGTTTAAAAATCCTGCCCCATTTTGAATTTGGATGTAATCACACACATCAGGAGGATCCTAACAGAGTCATAATGTCACCATGCTCACTCTGCAGGATTCTATTCTTCATGATGTTATCAATCCTAAACAAAGGGGCCGATCTCTGAGCAGCCTGGAGTCAGGAACCAACCCCGTGACTGCAGCCTGAGCCTGGCTTTAGTTTTTAGAGGGTTTTTGTGTTTTTGTTTTGTAACTATGGACATTTAATTTTTTTCCATTTAAGAACTCAATGTTTAGTTTCTTTAAATCATTTTCAGCCAGCAGAAAGGCTGTGCCCGTTTCATGGCTGCAGGCTGAAGAAACGTCCTGGAGAGTTTCCAGAACATTCTGACCTTTCAGTCATTTAGAGCCCAGACTTCACGAAGCCTGAATACACACCATTAAAGCTGCTGGTTCTCTCACTTTTTATTCTTCTCATCCATCTGTTGTTTTCTCTTTGTATATTTTTGAATCGAGACGCTCGTTCATGTATGAGATCCTCTTCATGCATCCCTGAAAACAGCCCAAGTTGTTATCCACACTGAGTTGTATTCATCTGTGAAAACATCCAACAGTTTCTAAAATCATACACAAATGATATTTGTTGAATATGTGCTGCAGATATTCTTTCAGATGCAGCCCAACCTGGAATCATAAAAATCCAACATCTTTGATATTCATGAGTCCAGATGACGGAGCATAAAAGAATCGCACTGACACCAAACACTTGAAGTGGGAAAATCGGGACCAGCTTAGGAACGTCCTAAAGTCCTTCTATTAGACATCGGAGTGGACTCTTCTCTCCTGTGTCTCCTACAGAGCAGATAGAAGAGGTTTGAATTAAAGACCTGAGTCACGCTCTATTTTGAGTCTTCATGCATCACTCGTGTCTCGCTCTTTCTAAATCAGTCTTTCCATTGTTCCTGTCTGACCACAGCGTCCTGACTCAGCACTCTTTATGGAAGACTTTTAGCTTCATGTCTGTGTGTTTTCCTCCTGAGCTTCTCGCGACACGCCCGAGCAGCTTTCACCGTGTCAGATTGTTCAGAGGCGAGCGGAGAAAAACTGCTGCAGACCACTGAGTCACTGCTGCAGCCTTGTTTCCCCCGTCAGGACCTCTCCCACCCTCACTGCTCTGCGTGCTCGTCTTCAGGACAGTCAGTGTTCTGAAGAGCTGACACATGAGCTGCTGAATGGGATGACTTATTGTGAGTCAAACACTGGACTTGTGTGGCACTGGAAGCTGTGTAGAGGGACGGATACACGAGGCAACACGTCTGCTTACTGTTGTCATGGAGACGTGATTGACATGCAGCACAAACGCTTCATGCAAGCCCAGAAACAACTCCAGGCCTTAGCGCTCCCGTAACGTTAGCTAGAAACGAGGCTCAGCGTTTTCTTGAGTTACATCAGCAACGTTCAACATGCTGCCGTGTTTTCAATCATCCGAACGTCGACGTCTCAAAGTGAATCAGAACGATGTTTCTGACCGTGTCCTCGTTGAATAGAATAAATGTGACGCTTCCACCTGTGCACATGTGACAGATGTTTTCATCAAACTGACCTCGCTGTGACGGGACTGTGCTCACACACTCATTTCCTTTTCAATTATCATCCCCACGATTTTGGATGAGATGTGATTTTATTTAACTCCATAATGTACTCAGAAAATTGTCGAGCGATTTAAAGGAATCTCATTTTCTACCGCCCGCAGCCACACGATGTTGTGTACGTGTGTGTGTGTGTGTGAGAGAGAGAGAGAGAGTTTTGATGTGGAAACGAGTGTACATTTTGTATCTCGTTAAAAAAAAAATCCAATATTTTTTTCTACAGACATTGCAACTGTAAAAGTGTATTTAGATATTTAACAAACTGTACAATGAAACTGGAATTGTATGATATTTTTGCTGAAATTGTAAAATAAAAAGGTTTCTATATTTGGAGGAAAATGTGCTGAAGCATGTGTTGTTATCTGATGAGCACCACACTGCATTATTACAGGCTCGTGTCTGTTTAATCACGTCTCACTCCGGACTGAACGCTTTACAGATAGATAGATACTTTATTGATCCGTAGGGGATTTCAAAGTTTACAAAGTCAGACGAAACATTTGTTACAAATAGACATCCGCTGTCTCCTTCCTTACATATGAACCTGAGACAAAGGTCCCATACTCTTCTTTTTCTGCTCTCAGATGTTAAGGAGCGGTTTGTTTTCCAGGTGTCTCGTGCATGTTTAGGCAAAAAATCCTGTTAGCAGGAGCTGCATGTAACTCGGTCCCCCCTTAAAGAATCACCCTGCATGAAGTCAAAATGAATCCTGATGTGCAATTAGATTAAATTAAAATAGACTCATACAAAGCGATTGATATAACCTGTGCAGGGATAAAAATATATGGGAAATTTAAATGATTCCTATAAACAGCTGAGGAACACCGATAAAATTAAATCTGTACATAAACACTTGAAGTGTAGGTTTTTTAAGGTTTGTGTTGTTTATGTAAAAAAACGGACGTTAAACAAACATTTAAGGAGTGAATAAAATGATTGTGCATTAAAGTGTCCAACGAGAGGCCGACTCTTCAGACGGCTGAGCAGAGGGGAAGTGAAAAAAAGAAAATGTCTGCCATGACAGTGAGGTGAAGTCAGCAGTGTGCCACTGAGCACGCTCCTCTGCCTGCTGACGGTGCAGAGCGGAGGGCGATCAACATGTGAACAAAACGCCTCAGCTCCTGCTCATGATGTGCACGCTGAGCCGGCGGTTAGCGCCCAGCGCCCAGCGTCTGAGGGCTACAGGGTCAAGGTCACGGTTCTACTGAATTCTTTAACTCATTTGTTGCTCGGGTTAAGCAAACCTTCAAACAGCTCAACAATTCCTCCAAACATGAATATTTCCTCATCCAAACTTTTCCAGCGCGTCACGTTAATCCGTCTGCAGAGATGCCGGAGCACCAGGTAGACGAGAAGCCGCTCGTTCGTCTCTTCTAAATAACTTTGGCGTGGACGTGTGGTGCCCAGAGCCTTCTAATTTCCTCTTCTTGTCACTTCTCGTTGTGGCTTTTGTATTACTTTAATCGCTTCTGTGACTGATGGTGCAAAAACACACTTCCCCCCCGACGTTAATCCCATAATCATTTCCCCCAGGCCGCACGCTAACTCTGATAGCTTTCAGGTTTCTGTGATTTATTTGTGGCTGGAGTAATATTGCTTTTGCGAAGTAGCCCATTTCTCTGAGCCTCCTGGGACGTCGCAAAATGCTGAAGTTGTCACAGCGGCTCTGTTGGAGGAGAATACTTTGTACCGCGGATGTGAGTGGAACAAAATGGCGTTAAAGTGAGGACTGTTAGCAGTAACGCGCTGATTTAATTGTTTGTTTTTAGCTTGGTATTTATTGCATTATCATTAAATCCTTTACATTTCTAACCTTGTGCTATCTGCAGAGGTTATTTTCCTGTAAAATGTTTTTTTATTTCCAATTAATTAGCAAATAAACAGCCTTCCCTCACACTCATGAGCTGTAACCAGGACAGAGATCAGGCTATCACATTAGCACAGTGTTCCACTGAAGATGTCCATTAAGTTTCTTTATTGGCCTCAGCACTATTATAAAAAGAAAAAGGCAATCCAATTGTCTCTATAATTCACTAATACCTCGAGCCCCCGCTCTGAGCCCACAGCTCGCTCCAATTACACAGCCCAACACAAAGATGCTTCAGTGACACAGTCACCGTTTGGGTTGAAGACTAATTCTCGGGGCAGGACGACTTGTGCAGAAGTGTTTGAGGAAACTTTCTTTGCTTTTTTTGTGTCCGACTATTTTGAGCTTTCCAGCCGTCTTGGAAGGAAACTTAACCAAGGGACGGAGAGTTTAGGGTGGAGGAGAGGAGGATGTGGTTTAGGATGCATGCTTCCTATCATCATCAGAGGTGGAAAACTGTGAAGTTAAGATTAGATATAAAAGTAAAGAATGATGAACTTCTGAATCCTGGTGTAAAGATTATTGGCTGACTCCCTCCTCCTCGTTTCCTCAGATGATTCCTGTGGGTGTTAAAGACGAGACAGACCAGACACTTTTTTTTATCATCACTCTTGTATGTATACTGATGCAGAGTATAGATATTGTTCTTCAGCAGCTCTCTGACTGATGAACGTTGTGATGTGACACATCGAGCAGGCTAGCTCTTTAGCTCTCTTTAGCTAGGTGTGGAAACTACAATGACCATCGTCCTGACTCCTGATAGAGTTTAAGGTGGTGTGTTTGAGCGTGGATATAAAGAGTCTGGCATGGCCGCGGGAAGGTGTGTGTGTGTGTGTGTGTGTGTGTGTGTGTGTGTGTGTGTGTGAGACATTTATTTATTACAAATATTTTTGCACATTTTATAAATTCCTTATAAATCTTCTTGGAAAATATGTTGAAACACGTAGGCTATTACATGTATTTTTGATTTTGATTTAATTATTTTTTAGGCCTAATCAACACAAGTTGACGGAAGTGACGTTGTCTACGTCAGGTAGGCTCGTGGCTGCAGACAGACGCTGAGTGAAGTGGAAAGGTTCCCTGCTCGCTCCATGCTCGGTCTGTGAGTGTCACAGTTCATGATGGAGCATCATGTTGGACTAAGCTCCAGCAACAAACAAGAGACAGAAACACTGATTGAGTTCCGTCTGTGTCTTCACGTCTCTGTGTCCTCACCTGAGCGCACCTTCTCAGCCTTACGTCTTTTGAAGACACGCAGCACCAAGACCCAGAAAAGACTCACAAACCTTTCACTGATGCATGTCCACAGAGACATCATGAACTCCCTGGACATCCGTCCCCTCATTAGAGACTTTATCTCTACCTGGACATGTGGACACCTGTAACCAGGACAGCCTGTCTGCAGCTCAAAGTAAGATCACCTTCATATCTCTGCTGTGTGACGTCACACTGTAGTGTTTTTACAAGGTGCTGGGGATGGAGAGTGTGATCATGTGATCTGTGTGTGATGGATCTGGAGAACTGGTTAATAACGTGTAAATAGTCTGAGATTGTTTGTGTGTGTGTGTGTGTGTGTGTGTGTGTGTGTGTGTGTGTGTGTGTGTGTGTGTGTGTGTGTGTGTGTGTGTAAAAGGATGTTGGAGCTAATAGAGTGGTGTGTGACAGGTGCAGTGACTCAGGTTGATGCCAGCTGATGAAACCTGTTGCATTGTTAAAGCTTTACTGTGATGTGTGTGTGTGTGTGTGTGTGTGTGTGTGTGTGGCCCTGGCTGTGTTCACTGAAGAGTGTACGACGAATCTTAATTTTTTAATAATTTTTAAACATTTAAATGGATATATTATAAAAGTATTCTAAATAGGCTCACAGGTTTTTTGTCCAAAAAGGAACAATAGATGTTCACAGCGCCCCCTGGAGTCTGGTGAAACGTTGTAGAGCGAGTGTGACGTGTACATATGCTAAAGAGTTGAGAATGAGTAATCCTTTCTCCCCGGCATGAAAGGATTATGAGGAGACATGAGTAGAAACAGAGAGCTGTTTGACATTTAAATAGTGCCTGGAAAGTAAGAGGGCGAGGAATTACTCCAAGAGCAGCGTCAACTCAAACAGCCCAGGTTAACTCTGCTTAAATACATGAACTTTCACCCAATCCTCAGATACTAACAGCATCTTTACTGGGACTTTTTAACGTCTCTGTGACCCCGCCAGGCATCTGTGCTTAGGTCAAGCATTGTCCAGAAATCCAATTAAACATGTGATTAATGTAATGCAAGTAATAGCACGCCATGCAACATCTGATGCTTTTGTTTTGAAGGTGCAGAAACTGAAGTGTGCTGCTTTTGTTTTGAAGGTGCAGAAACTGAAGTGTGGTGCTTTTGTTTTGAAGGTGCAGAAATTGAAGTGTGGTGCTTTTGTTTTGAAGGTACAGAAACTGAAGTGTGGTGCTTTTGTTTTGAAGGTGCAGAAACTGAAGTGTGGTGCTTTTGTTTTGAAGGTGCAGAAACTGAAGTGTGATGCTTTTGTTTTGAAGGCGCAGAAACTGAAGTGTGATGCTTTTGTTTTGAAGGCGCAGAAACTGAAGTGTGATGCTTTTGTTTTGAAGGTGCAGAAACTGAAGTGTGGTGCTTTTGTTTTGAAGGTGCAGAAACTGAAGTGTGGTGCTTTTGTTTTGAAGGTGCAGAAACTGAAGTGTGGTGCTTTTGTTTTGAAGGTGCAGAAACTGAAGTGTGATGCTTTTGTTTTGAAGGTGCAGAAACTGAAGTGTGGTGCTTTTGTTTTGAAGGTGCAGAAACTGAAGTGTGGTGCTTTTGTTTTGAAGGTGCAGAAACTGAAGTGTGGTGCTTTGTACTGATAATGAACAGCTCACGGTGAACCGAAAAGCAAAACGGTTAAATCCTGGATACATGGCCTGTTATTGCACTTTGTAAAACAAGCTAACAATCTAAAGAGCATGGCGTCACACTGCGCCGCTCGCGGGCTGTTAAGACGCTCCATTGAGAAACACATGAGCTGTTTTGTCGCTGACGCTGTTCGGACACACTTTCTGTTTCAGTCTGTCGTGTTACACGATGAATGAAAGAGACAAAAGGAAGAAAAGCAAAATAAAAGACAAGATTCTGTTTTTATTGGATGAAGTGCTGCTCTCCCAAACACTCCGTCGAGCTGATGATGCACCCGATCGTAGACTGTCAAGAAGAGGACTCTTAATGAAAGACGCAGACAGTGTCAAGGAGACGGAACAAAGAGAGGCAGACTGAGGAAAGAAAGGCGAGACATGTGAAGAGGCCAAAGGAATTAGAAGATGGTGGCAGAGAAAGAGAAAGTATGAAATGAATGAACAATCGTGTACAGTCCCTGAGCGGGCCTCGTGCTGCGTCACTCAGCGCTCAGATCGTGTTTCTGTGGGTGACTCTTCACATCTGCATCAGCAGCTTGTTTCCCTCCTCGATGGGAACCGACGGCAACACGTGTGGGCAGAGCTGCAATAACACAAGATGTCACATTTGCTTTGTACCTACTCTTCCCATGCTGAAACACATTCCTGCAGTTTGTGACCGGATCGGGGGCGTCTCCTCGAATACCAATCAAAGCGGCTCCCTGCTCGGTCCCTCGTGTTCCTGCTGGCCCGGCTCAGCTGCTAAACTGATCAAAACTCCTCTTGCATAAAGAATGATGCAAGGCCTCATGGTGTCAGTGTGTGATACGAGCCCACATTTAATCAGAGGAGCCAAACTCACACTGATGATGAAATCTGAAATCAGAAGTGAAAGCAGCACTTTGAGACTTTTTAAGATGAATGTCTTCAAACTAAAAGAGCAATCAAACAAACACGTCCGTCCCTTCCTGGGCCTGCTAACCTCGTGTTCCAGCACTCCAAAGTCTTGGTCTCGGTCTCAGATCAAGACCGCCCCCCTGCACACACGATGAGGATTTTTCAGTGGTGTTTATGGTCCTGGTCTTGACTCAGTCTGTGAGCCATCAGGTCTCCGGTTTGTCCTGGTCTCCCCCTCCACCTGCTAAAACACATGAATGATGTGTGGACTGATTTAACAGCTGGTTCTATTCATAAGAGTGAAGTCATATTTACAGACTTATTTGAACGCCACACAGGGAGGGAGAAATGCGACTGATTGGATATGCTGGTGTTAAACAGTACCACTGGTACTGGTACTGTGGCAGTAAGCGCTGGTCTCTTTGGATGAGATGGTATTTGCAATGAGGCTCATTTGCATAAGAAGTGGAGAGAAGATTCCCTGATTTAGATGGATGCAGATGAGCCAGATGCTCTCTCAGGGCGCCGCCCGCTCGCCACTGATGTTCCTGTGTCTTTTCCTCCAATATTTCATGAACAGGTTTAGCGCCCATGAAAAGCATCACAATCTCTTTCTGGATCTCCATGGTATCAAACCGTTTGATTTTCAGGTGTAGCAACCAAGTTTTAAATTCTGCTATCCTGACAGCCAGAGGAGAGAGGGTGTTTTCACTTTAGACATGAGGAGGATTGTCCCCCTCTCCCCTGCTGCTCTGCCTTCACACTAGTTAACATAGTTTGCGGGATGGACTCCGCCCCCGACGTGCAGCTCAGAGGACGAGCCGAGCCGTGTGCTGAGCAGAAACAATGTTTTTAAATCCTGTCTTAGAGTGGCCGTCTTCCTCGGTTGTGTTCACATCTCCTGCTGAGCGTGCGGACTCGAGCACAGTGCCACAGTACGGTACGTTCACACTGATCAAATGAACTTTGGGCTCAAGCGTTCTTGAATTAACATCTCTGTATTTACAGATGATGCTCGTCTCTTTAAATGAAATCCAGGAGTTGATAAACTGTACAGTCAGATGAGTCTGTTGTGGTTCCTGGCGGATGGACGGCGCTCAGAGGGAGAGATGTGGGGAGTCTGATGGAGCCTGAAAACGTCTCTGTGTCTGATTGCCTCTGCTGAAGGATCCTGTCAGATGATTACAGGCCCAGCGTGAGGCTGCTGACTCTCTGATGGCTGTGATGAACAAACTGTCGGATGGCTGTCAGCCTTCGCAGCCCTTTGTTTATTGGACTGTCTGGCTGAAAGCTGTGCTGGCACCACGTTTATGTAAAAATACATCTGTCTTATCGGCCTAAATCACGAGCCAGGGCTGCGATGAGGAGCGGCGTCCTTTCATGACTAATCGGGGCAAAGAACAGAAAATCCTCACGCTGGCTCGGAGCTGACATCAAAACTGTCTGCCAAGACGACACAGATCAAAATTCAGGAGAAGAATCCGGAATGGCAAACAGAAAGAGACAGCTGCTGTTTATTCGGATTGAGTCTGACTTTTCTGTTTGGCATGTTTCCTGAAGAACACGACGATCAACATGACCGTTCAGCACTGATAGTTTAGGACTGGCATCTTTGCAACATGAACTGATAACTCAACATCTGAAAGGCTGCCACATTCAGGAAGTCTGGGATCAGTGCTGGAAGTGTTGTTCATGTATTTCACATCTGCAGCCAATTTAAGGACAATTTAAATCAATGAGACCAAACGGTGTTTGTAATACTCTGTTGAACCAGCAGAGGGCGCGCTCTGATTTTGGCTCCTGTGTCATTTTTGCGTTACTAAATCATCAGACACCGCTTTGAGATTGACATCCTCGCCGAGCAGCATTGTGTTGGATAGTGTGTCACATTGTCTACCACATGTATGCTCCCTTTCAAACACTGTAACGGGCGGTGCTTTTATTTTGTTAAGTTGGACAAAGTGAAGGGAGGCGTTGACTCTACTCGCATCACTCACACCCGGGTCACTGAACGGCCTGGTTTTTTATTCCTCTGGTGATGACACGGGTCAAAGCAATCCTGATTAATGCTGTGCTAGCTCGACCAGCTAACAAGCTATACTGAGTGAGACACATACGTGTCATGTAAAGCCTCCTTCTTCCTCACTGGACGGACGAGGACACTCCAACAGAACACAATAGAATCAATGTGATGTTGTCGCTGATGCTCGCTCGCCTCACTCTCTGCTGAGAGAGGCTGACATCATCGTCGCTGAACTTAGTCTCCTGTACAGTTCTAGATCTGATGATGCTTCCAAACAGACGTCTGATGTAATGGAGGTGAGGTAATCAGATCACACATCTCTGAGGCAGCAGGTGTGACGTGTCATGTGGTGGCGTGAGAGAAAGTCAGTGTCAGCACTTCAGAGACATGGAGACCATTGTGGTGTAGTCTCTGTGAGGAGGACGTGCAGTCACATCGAACTTGATTATGTGAGCGCAGGTATGAGGTAAATAAGAAAATGCCTCGGATCAGGATGTTGACAAAAAAAAGACTCTTGTTCTCTATTTGCAGGAAATTCAATCTCTCACTTTTCTAAGTGTTATTTGCTTCAAACCGAGCGGATGGCAGTCATCCTTCCTCTCATTTGCAGTCTCACTTCCTCCCTGCTGTGGCCCTAATACCTTCATCAGGCTCCAAACAAACAGCAGCATTAAAGGGTTCAGTGGAGGCTGACGTCTGTCTGAGGATGTGAAGCTCTATTTCAAGTAGCGGCATGTTGTTCACCCAGTGAAAACAAAAGCTGATAGCGTGCGCCGGAGTGCATGCCGAACCAACACGGCTAGAAATGAAACAAAGTCACGCTGTCGGGAGAGAAGTCCACGAAGCGGCCAGCAGGGGGCGCTCGACTGGTGGCAGAAATAATTCAGATTAAATAGACGTCTCAGTGAAATGTACCCGCTTTCAAAGTTCCTCCGTTAACGTTCTTCATGAGCTGGTAGGAGGCTCGGCACGTGCACAAGGGCACCTCGGCAGTGCTCAGGAAGTGAAGTGGCACCTCTCCAGCTACCAGACTAACTTCCAGACTCGGTCTGCACTGGGACTTCAACCGACGACCCTCCGGATCCTAACCCGAGTCTCTCCAGACTGAGCTCCTGCCCCCCCCCCCCCTAAAGTAGAGGTTAAAGTATGACCTCTACATGACCTCTACATGACACACAGGAGTCTCTCTTCTTGTCAGAAAGACATAAACTAAAATAAAAATAAAATGATTGTGAACAAGAGTACCCGACACACTCTGAGTCACAGAGAGAGAGAGGGAGAGGAGCAGGAGGAAGGAGAAGAGGGGAGGATGGATTAGCTGTGGACGAGGTGGGAGTGAACCAAAGAAAGGAAGAGGACAGAGAGAGGCGGAGAGAACCAAGACAGGAATGAAAAATATATTGATCCGACTGAAAGTCATATTTTCATGGTCCAAACAAAGAGAGGCTACGTGCTGTGGGAGGACAGAGGCTCAAAGAGCTTCTATCTGTTATTCATCTAAGTCAAGTGATGCAGGCCCACATCTGTGTGTGTGTGTGTGTGTGTGTGTGTGTGTGTGTGTGTGTGACCTCGTGAGTCAGAGCGACTGTGAAAGAGTGCGTTGTTTCTGCACTCTCTGTGCAAACAGTTCAAAGTGATCTCAGTCTCTCTCCCGGACAAATCCAACAAGGCAGGCTCAGTGGAGACGCTCGTCTGCATGAAGCGGCATTAGGCTGAGATAGGAACTATCACACACGGGGAAATCTGAATAAAATGAACTCATGAATAACAAATATTTCATGCTTATTCTTTTTTCCCCCGCTTCTCGTCTCCCTGGTGTTTCAGGCATGAAAGCTGGGGGAAAGTGTGCAGCCAGAGTCTGAAAATAATAATCAGATAGCTGCAGCAACCGCCGTCTGATTGGTTTGATATTCAGCTTTAATCACAGAGAATGCCGAATTCATTATTTATACATTTCATTCTCTCCTTTGTAGTTGTGGCCTCAGAAATATTGAACTTTGGGAGCTGTGTAATTAACGAATTGCCATGCTGTGCTCTGGATTCACATCAGCAGCTGCTGCACAGGAGTGTGTGTGTGTGTGTGTGTGTGTGTGTGTGTGTGTGTGTGTGTGTGTGTGTGTGTGTGTGTGTGTGTGTGTGTGTGTGTGTGTGTGTGTGTGTGTGTGTGTGTGTGTGTGTGTGTGTGTGTGTGTGTGTGTGTGTGTGTGTGTGTGTGTGTGTGTGTGTGTGTGTGTGTGTGTGTGTGTGTGTGTGTGTGTGTGCAAGGGGCAGAGAAAATGAAAGGGGAATACCAACAGATGTTTCAGATGATACCATGATGGGTTTTGCCTCTAAATGTCAACGCTTCACAAACAGGGAGACCGAACTGTGATTACAAAAAGGAAAAACTGTGGGCTGTTTTCAGAGACATCCCGCCGTCACGCTCAGCCTCTGCGATGCTTTACGTTTGGTTGGTCGTGTGAAGCTTAATTGGATAAATGAGAAAAGAGTTTCTGTCAAAGTGAATGCATCAAGTCAAGGTGACTTTTTCCTTCTTGTCCTCGGGGATGGACGAGTAACCAGAAATGACTCACAGATGATGCTTCACATCCCAAACTCACGACAGAAAAACACGACGTCTTTAACACTCTGCGATTGTGTGAGGATGTTAAACGTCTGGAAGAGGAGCGCACATCAACGGGTCGAAATCATCTGATACACGGCTGCACACAGACGAGAAGAAAACAGATCAGCACACTCAATGTGTTTGAGGTGCTTTTATTTTGAAGGTGGACAAACTGAAGTGTGGTGCTTTGTTGACTTAAATCACAACACAGACCAGCGTCGATGAACGGCTCGTGGTGAGCTGAGTGAAGGTTTTCTCCACAGGTCAAAGGTCAACATTTCAGTCATGATGTGGATAACGCTCTGTTATCTCCACTTTGGAAGACGAATGCTCGTCCTTCCTCGTCTGTCTACTCAAGCAACAGAGAGGAAAATAAAAAGGGGGCGTGTCTTATTGTATGTAGTAACTTGTATATTGTTTGAGTCATCAACAGGCATCTCTAACAGTATCTTGTTGTAGAGGCCCAATAAAGATATCTTAAGCAGCACGCTGCGTCCCTCGCGGGCTCTGAGGACACTCCAATAGGAAACAAAAGAACCAGGCTGATTGTGCTGTCAGGACCAGCTGTGAGCTGAACGTCGTCATGGAGACGACCTGTGGACACTTCGTGCAGTCCAGTCTGAACGTCTTTATAGCGAGACCGTTGGAGCTGAGAAAGTTCAAAGTGTCTGTAAGAAATAAACCAATGACACGCTAACATACATGCAGTTTACCAACACCTCAACATCAGAGCGTGTTTTATGGATCACACATGTTGTGCTGACACTTTCACTCGACCAATTTTCCAAACTCGTTGCGTCGCCTACTTTCAGCTCGGCCTCCATAAATCACAGTTATTTACTGTATTTAGCAAAAACATCCACCTGGAGATCGCTTTCAAGCACGAGTAAGGACAGTGTTTCCGATGTTCCTCTTGACTTCAGTGATGTTTCTTCACTCTCCTCCACTGGGGGGAAAAAGGGTTTATTTTCAGTGTGTTTGGCCTCAGAGGCGACGGAGCGGCTAACCCTGGCAGCTGTGACGACAGCCTCATTTCAGCCTCACACAGTCTGAGCTGTTTGTGTGGCTCGGGTCAGTCTGCCAGCCGCTCCACAAATTGATGCAAAGCTGCCGTCCAGAACAGGGACAGTCATCACGCTTATTATGGATTTTGTGTTCGGCTTTGTCTCTGGTCTTTGTCCCTCACAGCTGCTGGTCCGGCATGAACACAGCAGGCCGGATGAGCCAGACTCCATTATCCTCCATCCAGCTCCCGTGATTATACACCAGCAGGACTTATTGTCGCTTGTGTCACACTGCTTCCTGTCTTCCAGAACTATCATTTAAACCATGTTCTTTTAAAAGACAGGCAGGTGTGGACTGGTAGATATTTACCTGATGAAACAACAGCAGAGGATAAACACAGAAATGTTACCATCTGAACTGGATGAAGGCTGGCATTATACTAGTTAGCAAAAGGTGGGAAACTGTGCCGTTTATTCCTGATTTTGAATTAATCAAATATAGGCTGAAGCCGAATATGAGATCTCCAGAAAAATAAAAGGAGGACAGTGATTGAATGCTGAGATTTAGTGCGGTGATGAAACACAAACTTTAGGAGAGCAAACAGTGACTGAGCCTTTTGAGGTTTTTATTAGAAAGATCATTTTCACTCTGGACGCAGGTGTTGTCACTGATGACCCTCTGCCTCACCGACCGACGACACAGTTACACAGCAGGGAGCGTTAATTGTTGCCAACACATGTCGGCACTGTGAGTTTGTTATGAAGAGTGGCATCATTCAACATGCACAGAATAAACCTTTTAAACTTTCTGTTCTGCAGCGACTAAATGAAACGTCTTTTGTAACAACGCTGCCTGCAACGACCATGAAAGGTTAGACATGGTAGAAATTAACGAGTGCTGATGAATTACTTTATATTTTAGAGTATATACCGGTTCATTTTAATCAAAATCCCTTTTTTTCATGCATGTTGGTCGCTGGGTACCGTGCAGCCAATACGTTATAAGCTGTTCACTGTCCGTGGTGCTGAATGTGACTCAGGCAGCGTTGTGTCGCTGTCCGTGGTTCTGAATGTGGCAGGCAACGTTGTGTGTCGCTGTCTGTGGTGCTGAATGTGACTCAGGCAGCGTTGTGTGTCGCTGTCCGTGGTGCTGAATGTGACTCAGGCAACGTTGTGTGTCGCTGTCCGTGGTGCTGAATGTGACTCAGGCAACGGTGTGTGTCGCTGTCCGTGGTGCTGAATGTGACTCAGGCACCGTTGTGTGTCGCTGTCCGTGGTGCTGAATGTGACTCAGGCAGCGTTGTGTGTCGCTGTCTGTGGTGCTGAATGTGAGTTAAAAAACAACTGGCTTTTTGAGGGATAGTTTGCATATTTGCAGGTGTTAAAGTTTTGTTCATTCTAAGTTAAAAAATGTGTTTCCCTCCCTCCTCCAAATAATCTGAGGGCCTGTCCCTTTTCTATCATAATACATGTCTTAAGAACAGCTCCTGTGAGGGCCTATATATGTTTTTGATTATAAGTTAAGCCACTACTTCTAAGAAAATGTAGTTTTTAATAAAATTAGTTCCAGAAATCTGTCAGGATGAATCGCATTTTTTGGTTTGATTAGTAGATGTGTGTGTGTGTGTGTGTGTTTGTGTGTTTGTGCACCTCTGCTGGTTCCACCAGCTCCAGCTCAGCTGCAGAAGAACGTTTGTCCATGTCCTCCGGACTCTTTACATTTAAGAAGAGGCGAACTTAAAAAGTCCAACACAGCAAGAATTGTAAAAGAGTCTGAAGAGTCTACCATCTTTGGTCGTGTGTGCATTTGTTGGGTTTTGCATTTGCAGAATGACCTGTATCTGGACTGGAAGCCGCACACCGGGAACAAAAGGTGGCTTTTGGGGTTTTGTTTCAGGGCCATCTCCAATCCTCAGTTGATGTAAAGCCATGTAATTGCAGTTGTTTTGATTCACCAGAATTCACCAGTATGTGTCCTAGCTGTCCTCCTGCTCATTGGGGGTGTTTTTGTGGAAAGGATTATCCCTGTTTTAAAAAAACAAAACAAAGCAACAATCTCTGTGGCACACTGAAAACAGCTTTTGAAAACACAATATTCACCAGCAGCAGCTGCTGCAGCGTCACCAGTCCTTGAATCAGTGTGGAGAAATGAGATTGGAAGCAGAACAGATGAAACGCCAACAATCTGCAGGCCTTCTCAATGAGCAGACATGTTTTCTTTGTGTGACTGTCCCCTCTAATCCCTCTCACAGCAGAATGAAGGCGCTCTCACACCTGTCGAGTTTGGAGCTGGTGAATAAAAATCGGAGGCCATCTGGATTTAACTGGAGGAAGTGTTGCTCCACACATTTGTCATAAATTGCCAGAGGTGGTTTTGAGCCGCACCTGACTGTGCAGCGTGCTCAGCCACCGGACCAACATGTTATCTGATGTGAGCGTGTGAGATAGAAATATATCAGAACAGCAGTCTGGGATTGGCAGCAGAGACCGACTGCAATATTTGTCTTTAAAGATTTTTCATTAACAGCGAAAACTAAAGATGTTTTCTTTACAATAATTTAAAACCGTTAAGTAACTAATTATTACACAATGATCTGAAGGTCCGTATGAAACAACCTTTGGGAGTATCTAGCTGACATGTCATGACATATTCTAACTCAAACAGGAAAGAACCAATCACAAGAGAGACAATGAATCTGATCAGCTTCCACAAAGCTTTTTAATTGGTTGTAAAATTAGTAAACGCCCCCGAGTGCAGCATGAGTCATCATAGATAGAAAACGTTTTACAGGATGAGAACAGACAGCTTTATTGAACTGTAGCAGATAAATTTCCCCAGCTGACATGATCGGCTCTTCTTCTTCTTCTACTCATCGATATAATAAGTTCAGACTAAACGTTGTGATGCTGTTACTTTATGGAGTACAAAGGTTAAACCAGGAGAAGACGAGTGTTGTGTCGCCACGTGTCACTGCATTCATGTGATAGTGGGGAGCGGGGACATGAAGAAGTTCAGCTCCAGGTAGGCGGGGCTGAAATCCTCCAACATGAAGAGGGTACTTCAACCCTGCTTTATTGATTCATGCTGTCACAACAATCACAGCGTGACACTTTTTATGAAGCAGAGCTCTTTAACGACATTAATGTAGGAACAGCCAGCGTGTGTGTACTCTGGGTCAGCAGATCAGAGCTTCGCTGTTCAAGCAATTTTCTGGCTGATGGACACAGAAAAGCAAAGTGCAGCTGACCTTCATCTGGCTGACAGCGACCACTCACTGCTGTTTACTTCCTGTCCCGAACTCCCCGGGGAGTGGCAGCTGCCTCGCTCTGTGTGTGTGTGTGTGTGTGTGTGTGAGCTTTAAAAGCTTTCTCATCTTCTTCCAGATTACATTTGTTGCTCTGTTCTCACTTTGTGGAGCTTTCTTCTAACGAGCTGAGAGGCGTAGATTCTTTCCTCGGGCGCTCGGCGTGGTCTCGTGTGTGTCCGGGTCTCGGAGGCCATCAAGGTGTGATTCTGCAGTCTGTGTTGCGTGATTCAGCAGAAGGTTTGGAGACGTCACATCTGATAGTGTGAGGTTTTTAAAAGCAAAGTTTCAGTCTTACTTTTTCTCACCTTGAATGAGTTCATGTCGGTGTGATTTATCCTCGACCCGATAAAAGCCGCGTCTGAGCTCGACACAAGAAAGTGTTGCATGTTAGACTTTTTATTAAACTCCCTCGGCTTGAAGTCCTCCCAGCGCGGAGAGGGAAGAGTCTCAGAATATTAATTCATCTTCCAAATATTTGCCTCTCTAGCTGATCAACGAGCCGCTTTCAAATCCTCTCTATCTAACTCACATCTTTTGGACTTCAACGTGCTCTGCATCGCTTCACATCACCTGAAATCTGTCGTAAGACCACGTGACCTCATGTAAACAACGGAGCCAGCGGTCAAATATTTGATTACAACAGTCTGTGCAGAGAGGACATAAAAACATTTAGCCTGAAAAAAAAGAAAAGAGTTTGGGTTAGCATCAGTTCATGTGTTGAGCCTTGTTTTTCCAGCAACCTCATCAAGACACTATCACATGACAAACATGGCAAACTGGAGGTTTTGTATTTTTGCTCTTTTCACAGGTAATCTGGATGGTCATATTTTAAGGCTAAAGGGCCGCTAACTAAGTTTGCTTATTAAACGCTGTGTTTCCAGCAGGCAGCGTGTTCAGGTTAGCGTGTAGCTTCAGTGCAGGAAAAGTCATCTAAGAGCATCGTATAGATCCTGTATCATCTCGTTCCAGCTGAAGCTACATGACGTTTACACTGAGACAAGTGTTTTTATTTGGCTGCACCGTTCCATCAGATGGAAATATTCTGCATGTCTTTGAAGGTTTGTGCTTCAGATCTGTGTCCATGTCTATTTCTGCGTGTGCATTTTTCTCTAGAAGTCCCCGAGGTGGAGTTGGGGAAGCGGAACCAGAAACACGACAAGCACATTGAAAGTAGAGATAAAAAAAGCAGTCGTGATTTGAATAGAAATGTGCATTATTTATTTGGCTATTTACAATATTTAGATGCATAAACATGGGCTCCTCTCAGTGTGGGAAGACAGAACAAAATGTTTGTTCTGAAATAAATCGGACCAGATTCTGCCTTCCTAAAAACTCACACACGAATGGAAAATGTAAAACAAAAGTGTCCTATGTGTAAATAAAACAAACACTTTAGCCCACTCTATCAAGTCCGTCCACATACTTCAGACCTCTTGAATTATTAATGAAATGTAAATAAGCTCTGCATCGACAGCTCGTGGAAACATCGCTTTAAAAAGAGTCTTTAAGAAGCCGACGTCGGCGTCAACGCTCTGAATCAGTCAGAAACATTGTTGGACTTTAACATTGCATGTAAACAGGATTTTATTTATTCATCTATAATTCACCCCACTGTCAAAGTCATTATTCATTAAACAGCTGAACCTTTGTGAGCGCTGAGCTCCATCACATTTCATCACAGCGTCAAACAGAACGAGAGGGAAAGATTATCTGAGGTGGAGTTAATGTAGGCGCACAGCCGAGTCATGATGCCTCGCTGCAGCCTCCAAATCCTCTCGGTGAGATGTTCGCACTCGGTTTGACTCCTGATCAGGATCCTCTCTAATTTTCTTTGCCAGATGGAAGTGCCACCTAAAGGTCTCAGAAAGAAGTGATCATGTCTCTGTTGGTGCACATCGTCAACGACAGACAGAGCGTGTCACCTTCGCTCAATGTCTGCAATTTATAACAGGTCACAGAGTATTTATTTAAGTTTGGAGGGCTCCTTGATTTTTAGGATTTGGTAGAAATTCAAGCCAAACCTTTTTCAGTCTCAAGGTTATTAACCCACTGAGATCAAGATGTCTTTCACAGGGTGACCTGGCAGAGAGGGCAGCAGCACACGTCGTAATAAAACAGATGTCAATCAGGCCACTTCTTCAATCTCCTTCTTCGTCATCAGCTTGGTCCTCCTAAACCCAATTCTGCTAACTGATCACATGAAGCGATAAAACAAGAGCCTGTGCTGGAAGGTATCTGAGAAAAGCTTCAGTGTTATCAGGTTTGCACCTTCGGAGTGAGAATGAGCTGCAGAAACCACAACAACATCAGCAAAACACAGAACTGTGATTTTAGAAGTTCAGTCGGGAACACTGTCATCATAGAGTGAACCATGTAATGCACCTGTGGTTTACTGCACAGTTGTATTTGGTGGTCTTGGTTTTAGCTCTCAGCAGTGTCAGTGCAGCCTGCTCAGATCTTTCTTCATGCAGAGCCGAACCTGAACGTGTAGTGACATCAGGTTCCTCACAAGCCAATGATTCGTCCTGGAGAATCATGAATGTGCTGCTGGAGGAGGAAGTTCACAGCAGAGTGGACGTGATGCAGGAGAAGAGAGGCAGAGTGTGATGATTGGATGGTATCAGGTCGGTTCTCAGATCAGCTGAGGCAGCTTGAGGGCAGGACTAACATCCACAGGACGAGAGCTAACACAGGACTCCTTCCTTCACTCTCACAGGGGAAGTGTTGTCCTATCTTTGGACTCGTCGCTGAAACTTCCATTGAACCGACTGAGGAACAACCAATCATCATCCAAATCCTGCTCAAACATTTTCTTCCACATCATTTGAAAATCTCTCTTTCCTCTGTCAGAGCCTCCAAGCAGCTCACGCTCCAAACAAACGGAGATGAACGGTTCAGATGGGAAACAAAGACTGTACTTGTGTGAGGGTGGGTTGAACATTTGACTTGGCAGTTTTCCACCACGCTGTCTGTTGGCATTCTCTCTCCCTGTCTCGTCTCTCGCCCCTCGTAGCTCTGTGTAAAAATGGCAGGAGAACATATTGTGAGTGGGCGAGAGTGGGCAGCTCTCCCGCCATTAGTGGCATTCGCAGCAATATCGCACTGAAGGAAGAAGCTCGCTAATTGAATCTGATTGGATTTCAATTAGGTTTGGGATTTGGTCCTCTTCTCTGGTGATTTGGCGAGCAGCTGCTGCAGCGCCCTCTCTGACGTTCACTGCTCTGGTTTTATTGTGGCTCCAAGAGTAATGAGGCTGAAACACGAAGCATGAAAATCAATAAAGAGCTCCTGCTGGAGACGCCGACAAGTTGTTTTTTCTCCGTTTAATTTAGCGAAAAGTCTGGCTGCTTTGATCAGCACTTCCAAACAAACAATCCTTCACTTGTGGGTGAGAAATGAGCTGTTAGGTTGTGATGAATTACTGGTATTAAGATCTATAACTGTGACTCTAATGTTGCTGTACAACCAGCAGCTGTAAAAGAGGAGCGAGACGACGAGGACAGCAGTCGCTGTGAGTGTAAATTACCGGCTGCAAACAAATGAATCAGCTGGAAGCAGCATGAAACGGCGTTTTGTTGCAGCCCTGCATCTTCAGGGCGAAGTAATGAGCCAAACGCTGAGCTGTGTCTGTGGGGACAACACACAGGCTGAGAGCTTATCTGTTGTTTCAGACACAATGGTCCAGCAGCACCACTTTCACTTCACCTCAGCGTCATGAAATCTTCATCTCGACTCTTTTATATCCTGAAATAATTGATCACACGTTGGTTTTTACAGAGCAGGACAAAAAGGGACTTCATCCAGAAGTGGAGATGGAGACTTACTTCGCCAACTGGTTTGTGAACCAGGATGTTCTGGAACCAGACGTGACCACATGAGGCAGCATGAACAATCTAAAGATCTATAACAGCTGTAGGTAAAACAAGGCTGTCGTCACTGAGTGTCAAATCTCTAATATATGCAACATGAGTTCGTCTGCAAACGGAGACTTAGCACACACAGGACAAAGGCTGTGTGTGAGTGTATGTGGACAGGTGGACAGGTGGACTGGATCAATACTGGTGGACTTTAACTTTGTGGAAATGTCGACTGGCATGACTTCCACATGACATTTCTTGGACATGAATGATTTTTCAGTTTAAGGAGAGATAACAAACATGACGGGGGGGGTGGGGGCAGAGCGACATAAGGTCCTGGACCCGGGTCGGGTGGAAGAGGAGGACCTGAGAGTGTGGGGGGGCGTGTTGATGTGCAGGAGGGTCGGAGGAGCGTCCTGATGAAGCTGCTGGAGTGATGTCATTTCACTGACCTTGAACGCATCACGATGTAACCTTAGATCCTCATGAATACTAAAAATGATAAAAAGCTTCAAATAACAAGACGAGGAGTTCTGACCTGGTCCTGTTTCAGGGCCGAAGCTGAAGAAGAGGAGGCAGACGAAGGCCTCGGCGCCGAGGTGAACAGCTCTCTTTGTGTGACTGACCGGGAACTCAAAAGCTTCTCAGCGCAGAGACAGAGGAGAGATTTAGTTTAGGATACGTTCCCTTTTTTGTCTTTCTGGCTTAACTCAGAAAGGGCCATTTTTGTAGGTTCGAGCCTCCGAGGGTTACGATGTCTCTAATTTTCCATCCTCAACCAATCCTCTAACGGACGAGCAGCTCACTGGAGCTTATTCCTTCAAAAAGGGAAGAGGTCGGCGTCGGTTTCAGAGGGAGAGAGGCGGTCAAAGGTGCCTTGAGGTGAACAGAGAGAATGTTAATGTTCATTGGCTGGACAGAGAAATCTATAAAGAGCTGGAAGAGGTGAACGAGAGCCCACTCAACCCGTGACCAATCAAAGTTAAATCATATTAAAAATGGGCCGGCTTTCTCCTTCACTTTCACACTTTTCTCTCAAGGTGGAAAATAAAGACCTGAGACTGAAAGAGAAGAGAGAAACATCCAGATGAATCATTTGTGCCTCGGGAAAAAAACAACTAAAATGCAGCGCGGACCCCTTGAAGTCTGTGAGCTGTTGTCACAAAGAATGCTTCCTGCAGAATAATGAGAGCAGAAGAAGACGTAAAGAAGACGTCCCGGCACAACTTAAAGAGGAGCCGGCGCGACCTTGGGGCTTTGATCTTTAGAAAGACACTACTTGTTAGGCTTGAACATCAAAGCTACAAAGTGAAGTGATCTCTCCGTCTGCAATGCATTTTGGCAAAACTGCAGTCAGAATGAGTCACACACTTTTCAGATGGGGAAATGGTGAATCCTTTGTACTTTATTTTGTCAAAGAGGAAACTTGCAGTTTGAGCCGAGGCTTTTTATCCGTTCACTTAATTTGCAACCAAAAAACTTTGGGAAGAGGCGAGTTATCAGTTATCTGTTTGATGTAGAGATAAAGAGTAAAGTCTGATATTTTCTTTTTTTCTATTTTTCAATATCAAAGCGTCCATATATCAAAATCCACAGCAGGAAAACAACAGCTGTTGTTTTGTTTGTCAAATACTTAAAAAATGTGTTTTCCTATATGAGCTCAAAGCGTCTAACCGTCCACCTGCTTTCTGCACAGCAAACGTGTGCTTCAAAATCAGGCTGAGAAAACTTACAAAGGAGCCTGTCGGAGCCTGCTGATTAAGTACTACGTTCTGCTACTACAGACTAAGTAAAAATTTTTTTTTTTTTTAAAGTATGTATATATATATATGTGTGTGTGTGTGTATGTATATATATATATATATATATATATATATATATACATACACACACACACACACACATATATGTATATGTATATATATACATATATATGTGTGTATGTATATATATATATACATATATGTATATATATACATATATATGTATATATATACATATATATACATATATATGTGTGTATGTATATATATATATACATATACATATGTGTGTGTGTATGTATATATATATATGTATATATGTATATATATATGTATATATATACATATATATACATATATATGTGTGTATGTATATATATATATACATATATGTATATATATACATATATATGTATATATATATACATATGTATGGATATATATGTGTGTATATACGTATATATATATGTATATATATATACACACACATATATATACATATATATGTATATATATGTGTGTGTATATATATATACACATATATATACATATATATATACGTATATACACACATATATATATACATACATATGTATATATATATATACATATATATGTGTGTGTATATATATATATACATATATATATATATACATATATATGTATATATATATATACATATATATATGTATATATATACATATATATGTATATATATATATATACATACATGTACGTCCCTCAGTAAATCTATGCTCTGTTGTGCTTGTATACTGGGACAATAACAGTGGTTGAATCAAACGGCCTGTTTTAAACTCTCACTGGTCTTTTGAATCATTTCTGTTATGTTGTGCTTTTATCCCCTGTAAGGTGACCTTGGGTGGCTTGAAAGGCGATATCAAATAAAATGATTATTATTATGATTATAGCTTGTCATGATGGTGTGCTATCTGAGCAGAGACCATCGATATACTGCTTCCAGGACATTTCTTTCCTGATGTGCTCGTGGTAGCCTCGGCGTCCGTTGGTCCCACAGCTCGCGGCCTGCGTCCCATCCTAGAGAGGCTTGTTGGAGCTAACCTGGGCTTCAACTGAAGCGGATTAAAGCGATCAATCCTCCGATGTACAGCTAGCTAAACTGAACCTCTATAGACCCGAGAACCACTGAATGTGTTAGCTCACCAAATATTCATACACCCTCGTTCTAAACGGTCAGCCATCATCTGATGACCACGTATCCTACGGGGAGAAATGACCATCTTTTTTAGGGCTTTAGGTGTAGCCAGCGTTTAGCAACCAAGACGTTGTGTTTAAGTGACAGACGACAATGAGAGCTGATAAAGAGATAAAATCAATAACACGTTCAGACATTGTTCTGAGAGTGACTGAAAAGGATTATAATAACCACAATGATTGGCAGGTGCAGCTTTTCAGAGCGGGAATTGTGTTCTTCTGCGAGAGCGTTCTGCAGCAATAAACGGACTGAGAAAACTTTGAGTTCTCAAAGTCTTCTCCAAATTAGATCCCTGGGACCACCTGGAACTCCCGGGAGTCAGGTGCTGCTGCAGAGATGCTAATTGGACCTTGTCTTTCTCCCTCTGTCTTTTATCCCTGCATCGCCTTGTGTGGGATGATCAAGGTCTCAATTACAGCAGATTCACGGCATGTGGGAGCGGCGAGGCAGGCTAATGACGATGCATATTTTAACGGGAGTCGAAGATGTGTTCAGAACAATCAGGGCCATTTGTGAGTTTCGCTTTCTCACCTTTTCAGGATGAGAATTTTAAAGAGACGAGCACGTTCACACTCTGGATAAACTCGACACATTCCCGAAATAAAAACTGCACTGATACACATTTCTTAGGAATCCAATTTTGTTCAGGCAGACACAACTCTCATCTTCTAATACTCCTACAATGAATACCATCATATCATCCACGCACAGAAACACCCGCCACACGGGCTTTCATTTCATACCCGTCAAATACCGAATACGCTGGTCGCACTCCGCGCTGCGAGCTGTAATGCTTCTGAGAAAATGAATTTTCTTGGTCTGAACCTGCACCTCCCGGGAGATCACAGCTGAAGGACTGCTGAGGTCTGTTAGTGGCACAAAGGCGGCTAAAACCCCCTGATGAAGCTTCCCAGAGGCAGAGAAGACACAAATAAAGAGCCTGTGAAGATTCAAGGGACACTGCAAAGCAAAATGTAAAAACTTCTGATCGTGTGCAACCTGAGATCACGTGCTGTTTCCTCTTTTTTTCTAATCGTGGTGATTAGTAATTGCAGGATTTAGTCAAGGACGAGAGAGAGAGAGAGAGAGAGAGAGAGAGAGAGAGAGAGAGAGAGAGAGAGAGAGAGAGAGAGAGAGAGAGAGAGAGAGAGAGAGAGGGAGAGAGGGAGAGAGGGAGAGAGGGAGAGAGGGAGAGAGAGAGAGAGAGAGACTTTTAAACATAAACTGGAGGAATATATCTGAACTAATACGACTTCAGGCAGAACAACATCTTATCTGTCTCGTGCACATTTGACTCAAAGATCATCAAATCGAAGAGGCCAACAAGTTTGGCAAAATCAATATTTTTATTTTACATACTTTGTTCTTCCTCCAGGGGAAACACTCACACACTCTGGTTTACACTCCCACACAGTCAAACATGCACAAACAGAACCTGTGCAAACGTCGGCCTGCTACACAAGCAGCACCAGAGCTGTTTGGCCCTGCCTCCTCCATCCTGAAGTCAAGCAGTGAATTAAGCTGTTCTCAGAATGAGCGTCATCTAAAATCCCGTTTGTTCTTCTTCTTCTCTCTTTTCCTTGACAGGGATTTCTCCTTTGTATTCCTCTCGTTCCCGTTGTCCACGCTTCCTTGACGCTGAGGTGGAGGCCGCCATCAGACGACACGGTCTGACGGGTGAGGCTCCTCCGGGACATCAGGTGGTGGTAGAACCAGATCACCTTGCTGAAGGTAGGCCCCGGTTCCTTCTGCACACATCATCGAGTGAGCGACCGCACCTTAAAAATGTAACCGTCTCCTTTGGTCGACTTTTACACACGAGGGTTTAAACAAACCGGGATAATCACGCCGCAGCAGAGCGTTTGGAGGAGAGCAACAATGACACCCTCTCCTGAAATCACACCAAATCCTCTTATGAGAAGTTCTTTGAGGATTATGCTCACCAGGACTGTTAGAAACTTTCCAAACAGCAAGTCTGAGGTATCACAAGAACTGAGAGGATACGAGGAGGATCTTTTACATCACACACACGTAGATACGGGACAAAGAGGGCAACGCTTGAACGTTACAAAGATAACAGGTAAAATCAGAAACACCATGAAAGGCACTAATGGGGAGGTTACTCTGTCGCTAACAGTAACTCCTTTGACAGACACTTTTAAGCATCTTAATGTGAACAGTATTAGCAGAGATTGTGGACAAATAAATCCCTTAAAGTTGCACGTTGTGGCTCTTTCTGAAAAGTCACCGTCCAGTATGCAGTGCAGATTTATCAGTGGAATAAACATGTTAGCATAGACGCTACAGAGCGTGTGTAAAGGAGCAATACTGCCTCATGTTGGAGAACAGTGTGAGAAGATTGGAGGATTCAGCCGGCTTGATTTGAACTCCTGTTAGGAGAATAGTCTCAGGCCTGCAGGTCTCTGTAAACATGCTCAAACACTGTTTACCAGCTTCTCTAAATGTACGAAAAGGCAGATGAAGATCCCTCCAGGGTGTTGCTAGGCAGCGGTCATACACGGTGTGATTTTGGCTGCACGATGCACCTTTCTCTAAATGTTTGTTTTGATTCTGCTGAGCTGCTTCTTGCTGTAAATCCACGTGCTTCCTATTCAACCACAGGCTACAACGGGGTTTTTTTTGGGTGGGAGAGAAGAGTCATTTCAGAACGTCGAGTACTCACTCATGGTTTTTTCCTCCGAGGCTGTTTGTAAAAGCATGTTTATATCCATTAAACCTCCTTGTTTATATCCATTAAACCTGGCTGTGTCACCTTCCTTTGAGGCGGAAACACAGACTGAGGAGGCAGATAAGAGCGGAGACGGATGAAAGCAGAAAGTTAGAGGAAAGAGAGGCTCAAAGAGAAGTAGTTTGAGCGAGCGAGCAGACCTACAGCTGCAGGCGAAGCTCAGCAGAACAGCCAAGAACTACAGTAGCTGTTTGAACCCGTGACCCAGAATAATCCCTTTATCTGCATGACTGAGCAAAGATGGATCTTTTGCTTTTCCTCAGCACAGACCTCATATCAGCGTGCATATCAGTGGTTTGTGTTATCATAAAACACAGCTCGCCTTCAAGGCCCGAGTTACCCTCATCAATTTTCATGGATTGTTCAAAAGCGACAGTGCCAAGAATCAGACGCTTCCTGCAGGTCGTCTGAGGTTTTTGTGTCTTAAAATCATCAAATCAGCTTTTGAAAAGTGGTTAAAAAAAAAGGATTAACTCTGCAAATTATCCCAAGGAATTAAAGACGATGTCATCTTTTAATTTCATTTCAAATCCAACATATAGACTAAATACTGTTCTACTATACTATTTCTGGAGTTTGACCACAACCATGAGCAGCGGTGTAAGATCAGGCGAGGATAGAGAAAAACACTGTGCAAACAACGCAGAGCTTTGGCTCCTGTTTTCACGTCATGTTGATAAAGAATTAAACGATCAGTAGTCTGTATATTGTGTGTTTTATTCTGAAACTACTTCACTTCTTTGTCTAACTTCCTGTGCGTGCTGTGTGCTCGCAGCTTGCTCATAAACGGACTCGTTTTTGGAATGTGCACGCTCCAGAGACGGACCACGGCGCTTGTTTTGAAAACGTTAGCATTGACTAACGTAGCCATCGGCATTGCACAAAACCTTGAGAAGCTACCAGCACGGTGAGGCTTTTTCGTCCACGCTGTTTTTAAAGGTTTGCGTTACTCATAAGCGATCAAAAAAAGCCTGGAGCCGTTAGAAGTGTCATTTCCCTCTCTGTGACCCTTCTCAACGTCGTTTCTCCAGCTAAGTGTAGAAGGAAATGAAACACATCCCTCACTCACATCTCCACTAACAGCTGTCCACTTACAGCTTTTTGCTGCAGGCTGCAGAAAGCTGTCGGACAGAACCGTGTTTACCGAGTAAACAAAACCTCTCTGCTTTGTCTGAAAGCAGTGAAGGCTGCGCTGCAGGTCCACAGTACAGTTAAGCAGTGTTAGTTTGGAGGAGAAGGTGCAGCTGCTCCAGCTCAAAAGACTTCTCCCAGCAGATCTACGGACAGATGCTTCACAGCAGGAGGTTCACAGACTTTGCAACCAGAGGCTCATCAGCTGAGTAAGCCCGTCTAAAGCCCTTTCCAGATGGCCCTTCCTGTTCGTCAAAGGGAGCGCTGTAATTTCATTTCACATTTTGCAGTCATATCAGGAAGCCATCAAAGCATTTAAATAATTTAATCAAGCAACTTTTCATCATGGGAGTCGATTCAGCTGTAGTTTGTTTTAGATGCCGTAGCCCACACCACTTCTTCCTGAGGACAAATATGACTCAACTCGCTGACATCGCAGCAGACTTTTATTTTGAAATAACAGACTGCACACTGCTGTATCTGACCAATCAGAAACAGGGAGAGGCTCGGTATCTACCGTGAGTTGACCGTTTGACCGTTTTCAAACAGCAGGTCACTAACACTAACATCACTATATTTTAGCTAACACTTATGTGAGTGTATGTCAGTCATGTTGTTCCTGTTTAACCAATAGAAAAACATCACTACTGCACCTCAAGTCAAAGTTCACACAGACAGTTATCAGAATACGTCTCCTTTAAAATCTGCCCAATATTCTTCCTCAGCTTCATTCTTGCCCGACACGTTGCCGGTGTTTCTAACTGTTTATATGGCCTGTGTGATGGAGATGCCAGGTGCACATTTCAGTAATTGCAGTAAACACCAGATGTCGATGGAGCGGCATCAAATTACCCAAGGATATCAGAGGTAGAATTAAACCGTGGGTGACTTCACAAAAATAAGCCTCAGAGAAACACGAGCGTGTTTACTCTGGATGATGAAAAACATGGATTCCTCAGGCGATCGTTTCCAACCAGCAGATCCCAGGCGGAGGAAGCGAATGAATAGACCTGTACTCTTCACCCTCACGTAAAGCTGCTGTCACGGTGACCATCAGGGAGACACCTGCGTGCTGCGTTCACGTCTCGTGAGCGCCGACGTCCCAAAACATTTCTTCTTCCACATTACATTCAAGAAGGATTTAAAATTGAAGGATTTTCATTTGGGGTCATTTGGGGTCATTTGGGGTCATATGGGGTCATTTGGGGTCAGACTGAAACACGGCGTGTTGTCAGACTGATTTAATATAGAATCAACTGTAAATAAAAGAAGCCTCAATAACGTCATCCCTTTACTGAAGGCGGCTTTGGAAGCCCGTCGAGGCGAGAGTGTGAAACATTTCATACTTTTCTTTAAAATGAGACAGACTGCACTCAGACAAATAAGAGAAATCCCTGCTGAACACGAGCTACAGTTAACGGTGACGTGAATGTTTCCACCAGGTATGTTTGTGTCCTGAACAAAGACGCAGCTTGTGATGGCAGGTTTTCAAATTGTCTTCTCATAACGACTGTTATTTACTCCACATCATGCTGCCTGTGCAATCATGGCCTTGAACACAGGTGTTTTCAATTACACACAGACGCATCCGACTTCATGGCGTGCCAGAAAAAATCTATCTCACTTGTATTCTAACGCCATTCATAGAGAGTGTGAAGAGAGAACACAAACGGTCTGGTCATTAGATAAAATAACACACGCAGCACTGTACTGAGGTGATGTGGGAGAAAACATGTTTCTGCAATAAATGCTTTCAATTATTGTCTTTTTAACTGAAAACGTAAATGTTCGACTTCAGGTGGAAGAGACCGATTTCCTCAGAGTCGTTTCATTCCATTTTCGTCTTTCAACAAAACGTCTCCGGGGTTTCACAAAAGCTGCTCAGACTTAAATTGAACTGAAGGAAAAAGATCCACTAGAGGCTGGCGCCGGGAACACAGGACACACACACACACACACACACGATGTTTACAGCTTGCTTCGTTATTGTCATCACGGGCACACACTATTTTTTAGAAACGGCTCTGCTTTGAGTTTGAAAACGATACGTGTTCTCCACAGTGAGGCGTGTAGCTGAGCTGATTGACAGGTGGGCGCCGTGTAACGGTTTGTCAGGAGGCTTAAAACCCGCCTCAGCTCTCAGCCTGTCGTTAGCTTGACTCAAAGTTAGCCTGAGACAGCATTTCCAGCACGGAGACCGCCATCCATGGGACTCCAGCGCCCCCTGCAGGGACACACGGGGGACTCCAGCGCCCCCTGCAGGGACACACGGGGGACTCCAGCGCCCCCTGCAGGGACACACGGGGGACTCCAGCGCCCCCTACAGGGACACACATGGGACTCCAGCGCCCCCTGCAGGAACACACAGGGGACTCCAGCGCCCCCTGCAGGAACACACGGGGGACTCCAGCGCCCCCTGCAGGAACACATGGGGGACTCCAGCGCCCCCTGCAGGAACACACGGGGGACTCCAGCGCCCCCTGCAGGGACACACGGGGGACTCCAGCGCCCCCTGCAGGGACACACGGGGGACTCCAGCGCCCAGAACTGAAGCAACTTCATCTCGTTGAACAAAGGGGGACGAGGCTTTTAGTGTCTGACGTCCCACTTTGATTTTATATTTTGAAATTATGTGTTTCTGTGGTGTGTGCTGGTAGTCACACATACAGGGCTGCACATGGTCTAAGTGAGGATTTATTTGGCTGGGAGGAAAAGCCTCTTTAAAAAAAGTACATCCAAACAAGCATCTAAAAGTGATGTCGGGAAAGTTTAATCTTCACCGGGTCAGCCTGCACCATCTGCCCGCCCGGCGCCGCACCATGACTGAACATGAGAAAGAATGTAAAGCCAGTGGGTCGGTGGCTTTTATCCAAATCGCTTCTCAGAACCATCCCCGCACTCCTCTCCAGCTTTAGTGGTCACGGAGAAAACCCCTCCGGCAGCGGGAATCGGCATGAGATCCAGGCCATGTCTGAGGAGGGAATTTTCTGCTTCCTTTAGAGTGGAGGATTTCCATGTCTCCTCACTTGATGATTCCTTGGACTTTGCATATTGATAGAGCTTTCTGAAAAGAAACTCATTTTAACCGTAGATAACTTTAAATAGTCTTTAAACATGTCATGCACAAATCAGAATAAATTGATATTTACTAGAGTAGTCAACTTTTCAGCTTGAACGCCTCTCATCCCTGTTTCTTCGTTTCATGTTTCCGTTCTTCGTCGACATCAAGAGGAAAGGAGCGAACTCCTTCTAAACATTTTCCCATTACAGAGCGAGACAACCTCCGGGGTTGATAAGCGTCACAGGGAGCTGCCGGGGAAGAGAGAGGAATCGATAACTCAATAACAGGTGGAAAAGACAAAAGAAGGAGTTCTGCAGCCGTGATTGAATGTGATGTGTTTTATTACAGGTCATGGCGTGCTGCTCTCCAGGGGCGCAGGACCTTTCACCCCATTCTCTGCTAGACAAATGCTAACTATCCAGGAGCGCTCTTTAGCTGGACCGCCTTCAGAGTCACTCAGCTACAGTTCAAAGTGATCTACATACACTCGGGGGGGGGGGGGTTCACAGCCCGGATCTGAGAACACGTGACCTCAAAGTCCAGTTCAGTTAATCACTGTGAACACAAACATTCGGTACTCGATTCATCTGTACTCGAGTACAGTCCGCTCAAACCAGGAAGTGGACGGCTCTGTGATGTTATTCTAAACGGTTCCTGTCAGTGAGATATTCGGCTGTGTGTGCTCGGGTCTCGTTTAGCCTTCTGTGGCAGGAGTGACGTTTGACTTTGGCCTTACTGCTACTTGTTAGTTTCTGACTTTTTGAGGATCGTAGCACGCTTCTGGACTGAGTGTATGAAAAACATTAAAACTTCATTTGAAACATTTAAGAAAGTTTAAGAGAGTTCACTAATGTTCGACAATTTGTGTGCTTCCCAGATGTTCCCAGTTTCCAGACTTGGAAGGACGAATTTCCTACTTCAGTGTTTCAGTTCAGAAAGTCTGAATGTTGTAACAAATACAAACTGGATGCTAAAAAGAAGATCTGGGGAGTTCATCTTTTGCTTCCCACGTTGATGATGATTATGACGTTAAGTTTAGCACCATAGTTCTTTCCAGTGTTTCCAAAATGTTGTGACTTAAACAGGCGTTCAAGTGTTATGCCGATGTTTCCGAGCCCACGTAAGTGCAGGGTATATCCTCTGTATCTGGGACGCCTCCTAACCGCCATCTGCACCCCAACGCTTTGACAAATTACAGTCCTAACTAAAACTGGCAAATTGTTCTGTATTCACACCTGTATGGAAATAAATATAAATTCATACCCTCTACTACCCACATCTCAAACTATAGTGTGAAAATAAATCAACGACATCATAAAGGAAACTGTGAGATTTTGAGGAGTCTGATTCCTCCACAGCTTCAAACTAAAAACACTCGAGTCCTCCGGCAATCAATCCACCGGGGCAGCACGCCGTTTTTAATAACCTAGGACTTTATGACTCTCGCCATCAGTCGTATTTATGAAATGACAATTGTATTCTCACAGATAGATGGATTGCTTTAATTTGAGGTCTCAGCAGCTGAGTGCAGGTTTGAATCTGTAGCTGTGGAATAATCAGTCAGTCTGGCTGCTGACACCATCAGACAGATCCTTTGATTTTCACCCCGTTTCATTTCCCCATGTTCATTTTCCAATTAACCAATCCCAGGTTCACCTGAGTTTTGGGACAGTGGTTGTAAATTACTTTCTCTCTCTCTCTCTCTGAAATGAACAAGGAAGGGCAGAGATGGAAATTCACTGTTAACAACAGAACCTGCTGGAAACAAAACGAACAACGACGATACAAACTCTCCTCAGCCTTTATCTGAAGTCTGACCTCAACACAAATGTTCTGTCGTCAGTGATATAGCAGAGAAAAACATCAACACTCCGGCAGCCATTGGTGTTTGAGTATTCACTTACAGACAAATGAAGACCATATTCATAAAATGATATCACCAACATCAGCAACGACAGTTTTGTAATAAACTGAATGTTGATAAACTGACAGATCTGCATTTGAAGAAGTGACTCTTCTTGGTCAGACAGACTGTAAATATGAAAGTTTGAATCCTGAGTGTCGTCCTCGTTTTGATGACTCACTCTGATTGAACTCTTTTGGATTCCACTGATGTCTGGGTGGATTCACCTGGATGTGGTCAATCATCTGCTGGAACTGTAATAAAAACAGATGCATTTAGTCCTCCAGCACTGCCTCGGTCCAGGCACGTAAATGTCTCATAGCGGTGCCGTGGCGTCCATCTGTCGACCAGCCTGTGAGCTCACATGATGGAGCAGAGCAGGAGAAAGGTTTCTAATGAGGCAGAAAAGCAGTGATGGAGCCGAGGCCGCGTGGAATGAGCCCGAGGAAGGACACGTACATCGTCCTCCATCTGCAGGACGACGCTCTGTTTGCAGTTGCTCACGTAGAAAAATGGATTTGCTGATGGCATGAGTCCACCTGCCTGTACCCACTCTGCATTACACCCTGAACTTTATGAATGTCTATAAACCCCTCTATTTCAGCTCAGAACAGGCTGTTTCTGTGTCTGTAGCTTTAAATATGTAAATGAGCTGTGTCTGACCACGCCCCCTCTCTGGAAGGGCTCGGGTGTACTCGCTGCTTTCTGGCTCCATGTCCTATTGTTTACGGTGAGAAGGCAGACTCAGAGGGCAGAACAAACACCTAGCTGTGGGAGTGTCACCCACCTGGGGGAGGGGCTACTGCCCTTTGTGATGTCATGAAGGGAACATCTCCAAACGGCCTGTTTGAGCACACATTTTCTGAAAAGTGAAGCAGGCAGAAGACGGAGAGGATGGACTTTTCTCATCATTGGGGGGTTTGGAGACAGATAGAGACGCATGTTGGTGTTTTATACCGTATGCAACCTTTAATTCCATTTTCCTGACACGTGTACTTTGGATAACATACTTTGGAAAACACATTTACAGGAAGGACACAAGCTGAGGTAATTTCCACTGATAAATTATTGACTCTTTTTCAGCATTTTCTTTTCAATATTTAGTTAATTGATAGGCTGTTAGCAGCTGCAGCAGTTGTGTATTATTTACAGTCTGTTTATGTTGTTTTCATTCTAAGGAGGTGTTTGCACATTTGGAATTACAAGCCTCTGCCTGCGTAAACAGATGTACTTGAGATCCAGTGTGTAAACAGGTATCTCCTCAGACTGCAGTATACACGCTGGGGGTAAACACTTGATGCTTTTAATAACACTGCTGGATGCTGTGCATACACACATGTTTGTGTTAGCTCAGCCGCACATGCCTCTGCTTCCTGCGGTGTTCTCTGAGCTCTTATCTGAACACACAGGGGGATTTAAAAGCCCCTGAGGTCTGACGGAGAGAGACAGTCTCCTGCAGGATCTCTCTCTCTCTGTGAGGACCATCATCAACAGCGTCAACGTGACCTTCAACTCTGGAACTTTGAGCTTCTATGAGTGTCACAATCAATGAAGGTTTACCAGAATCCAAACAAAGAGCTCAGCTAGCATAACTGCTTAAAGCACCGACATGTAGGAATGTGTGTACAGACCTGAGCTGGAGGCAAAACAATCCTCCAGACGTGTTCGCAAGTCGTTTTTTTGTTTTTTGGTTACTTACAGCATTCACAAAAGAATTGATGTGACAAACAAAAGCAGACTGGACGTCTCTTTATGCTCTGCCTCTGTGGAGACAACAGCAGTTATTTTGACACACAGGTAGTTTGATGATTATATATATTCAGCAACATCGTTTAGATTCTTCAGATTACTAACAATATCTTCTGTCGCTCAAGCAAAACAGTGTCATTTCATTTCCCTTCCTTAGCAGGAGACAAGCAGCTATTTGCTGTCACAGCGAGTCTGCCTCTGACAGATGAAAGCAGATTTTGTAAAAGTAAATGCTTATCGTTTGAAGGGGCCGGGATGTAAAAAAAACCCCCAAAAAACCCTGCAATTTGTACCACGAAAAGAATATTTTAAACGTGTCCCCTTCTGGAGCAGGAAGACGATGATCACCCCGACACTGCACAGCAATCAGCATGGTGAGATATAATACGTGCACATGCTACAAGCAGAGTCAAACTCAGCCATGTGACTCAATCACCGGGGAGTCTGATGCAAGACATGACGGGTGTCAAGCTTGATTTATGAGGACACGCTTCAGTTCAAACTGCATCAGTAGGTTTTAAGGTCACGAGGAGGCAGAGAGAAAAAGCTTGTTCTCCTGGTGTAGGCGCCAGATGTGCTCGAGATGTCAGCTCTGCTCAGGGTGCTTCACCTGCGTTTTCTATTATGATGTAGCACGCTGTGATTGGTTGTATGTCAGAGAGTCGGAGAGAGAAAGATCAACGTCTCCTCATGAAAGAGGAAGAACTGAAACATGCAGCGTCTGAAGTGTAAACAGTCCGCCTGGTTTACATTTCAATGCACATCTGTTTGAGTATGTGCCAAATAAAAACCTTGACATCTAACGTGCACAACGTGGTCTGCGTGCTCATCAGAGAGAAGGGTGTCAGGAAGGCTGTGATTGGTTCATCAGAGAGCAGGGAGGCTGTGATTGGTTCATCAGAGAGCAGGGAGACAGGGAGGCTGTGATTGGTTTATCAGAGAGCAGGGAGACAGGGAGGCTGTGATTGGTTCATCAGAGAGCAGGGAGACAGGGAGGCTGTGATTGGTTTATCAGAGAGCAGGGAGACAGGGAGGCTGTGATTGGTTCATCAGAGAGCAGGGAGACAGGGAGGCTGTGATTGGTTCATCAGAGAGCAGGGAGACAGGGAGGCCTGTGATTGGTTCATCAGAGAGCAGGGAGGCCTGTGATTGGTTCATCAGAGAGCAGGGAGACAGGGAGGCCTGTGATTGGTTCATCAGAGAGCAGGGAGGCTGTGATTGGTTCATCAGAGAGCAGGGAGACAGGGAGGCTGTGATTGGTTCAGCAGGGAGACAGGGAGGCCTGTGATTGGTTCATCAGATTGGTACCTCGTGGCAGACATTGGTTGAAGTTTTTACAGACTTACAAACTGATACAGATGATGGATTTATTTTGTTCCGTTTTCAGAGAACCTGAGTTATTAATGTCTGTCAGGACCTAAAGACAATTCTTCAAAATCGTAAAAAATGAATCGGAAGAAAATCACCAACCTCAACTTTAATGACAAACAAATATTTGATCTTCCTGCAAAAGTTTCCGCTGTTGCATTTCTCCCCTTGTCCCTTGAACATTTATTTCCAGCCCATTACTGAAGGATCGTCTGGACAGAAAAATTGCTCAATCTTTGAAAGACATTTGCTGTAAATACTGTCATTGTCCTGATGGGATCGGCAGTCATGGAATTACTCCCTCCAGATTCTGGATGCACCAGCAGACATTAGGTCCTCCATGCTGGACTGCGCTGATATCATCGGCCGAAGACAAATGGTCAGATTCCATTTTGGGCACCAGTAACGTCTCTTTAATGGATCCTTTCATAGCCTGCGATCCATTTGTTTGCAATTTGAGTGCATTCAAGGCTTTTAAATCTCCGGCTCACAGGCAGCGCTCCAGGCGCCCACTGTGCTCATAATAACAAATTAAAATTTCATTAGTAGAAACTAATTTCAAGTGGAGAAAATTTCTTTGACAAGTTGGATGGTTTTGGGACATTAAATGGAAACAGGGCGAGCATATTATAGCGCCGGGCTGTTAGCACAGATCCTCATGTGGGAAACGTTACACTAATACAAGTGACATGTGTGTCCGTGCAGATTATTCGGTTCTGCTGTAGCTGTCAGTGTCACGCACACACACACACACACACACAAACACACACACACACACACACACACACACACACACACACACACACACACACACACACACACACACACACACACACACACACACACACACCAAAGCATATCTTTCTGAAAAAAGTGAAAATCCCCGAGCTCTTGTCTTAGAAGGTGGTCAGACACTTACTGACCTTTCACCTCACCCACCGTTTGATTTTGCTCGTTTTAATACGACTTTGCACGGTGACATTTCCACAGCGGGCGACTTGAAATGGAGCCATGCAGTGTTTACAAAATGCTGCATATCTATTGGCTGGTATTTTTCAAAGGATGCTGTAATTCTCTTGAGGCTCTTTGGAAAACGCTGACTTCCTCTTCAGTATGACACTTAGCCTTCCTGCCATTACTCAGCAGGCTCTGTTAGCATGATAGGCTAAGTTAGCTCAGCAAAAGCTGCAACCATGAGATTGATTGACACATGTACAGACCAATCAATTTTGAACTTATATGTTTATGTTTTGGTTAAAACGGCAACAACAATGACACTGATTGACACAGACTGGTTTGTGAAAATGGAGGTTTTTTGGACTCGGGGATTCAGGGCACCGACCTGCTCAAATCAGGACATACAGTCACTCTTGTTTCTCCAGAGTTGGGGTGCCACGATCAAACACACGTTATCGCAGGAATTTAATCGTGTTGTTCAAAGACGCAACCATTGTCAACAACCAATAGCATCGGTCCTGCAGTAGTAAACAAGAAGTTGCTAGTAAACATGGTGGGAAGGTAACGTGCAGTTCTCTCTCTCTCTCTCTCTCTCTCTCTCTCTCTCTCTCTCTCTCTCTCTCTGTCTCTGTCTCTGTCTCTGTCTCTCTCTCTCTCTCTCTCTCTCTCTCTGATTTTTTACCGCATGAAGTCGGGGTGAGCTGATCTGAGAATGCTTAAAAACCAAAATTCACCACAATCGAGCAGAAAGTGGTGATGCCGTTTATATCCTTTGACCTTAAACTATATGCATGTAACCTGGGCGACCTCGTGCGCGTCTTTCATGCTCTCTTTGTTGATACGTTGAACGACAGGTAGCATTGAACATAACATCAAACTCTGGTTCTTCGTACACATCGCTTGTTTCCATCACGTACCCCCCTCCCATCTGACAGGGACAGCCTTGATGTGAAGTGCAGCTCATGGCTGACACTTTGACCACTTTAAATTATCATCAATATGACTTCCTACTCATGGATTGCCGCAGTCTGCAAAACCAAAGTGCTCTCTCATCTCCCTCCACTCTGACAATTGATTCCAGCGTGATCACCTCCCACTGCACTCGTGCACGTCGTGTGTCTCTCTGATGTTCAGCATTGAACCCTCTGCAGCAGTATGTGATGGTCTTATAGTGCTCTGCCACGGATAGAATTGATTGATAGCAAATGATGACATGATTCAGCGGGAGAAATCAAGGGGGCACTTTAAAATCCAGGCAGCACATCACGAGCCCTCCTCTGGAGTGGAGAAGAAGAGTGCTGGAGTGTGGTCCACTTATTGTCACACCCGCTGAGATGTGTGAAATGTTCAAATCACTCTGATTAGTTCCAAACACGGGATGAGCTGTTATTTTCATTTGTACATTTCCAATTCTGGATTTCGTTCAAGCTGACGTGATATTGACATGTGAACAGCGTAACTTAGCGGGTTAAAGTTAGCCGGCCGTCCCGTCCATGTAAACACAGCTCTGACAACAACACAGCCAGCAGGACTCCAGCTTCTCCCTCTTTGGACAGTCAGGACTCACACACACATTTACACAGACTGGAGTTATGATTTACTAAAGTGAAACATGTCGCTCATTCTTCCTCTAAAAACTAAAAGCACATCTTGACCTCAGCAATGCATGACGCATCCATTTCAGGTTTTGGGGTGGTGCTCTGAAAAGATGAAAACTAACTTCATAAAGTATGAATCAACCGCTTGAGGCAGCTCTGTTTGGAGGAAGAAATTAAAAAGCCTGAAGTGGAACATACAATTCAGTGTGTTCTTCAAAAATGAGAGAACAAAAAGAAAAGGAATCAATCAGTAATCACAGTCTAATTGGTCCAATTACTTCATTTCAATGATTTCATCAAATATTTAATTTCTCTGTCTGCGTAGAAGGAGTCCGTCTAAGAGTGAGAAAACTTCTACAGAGACTTAAGAAAGCACAAACCAGAAGAAAATGTCTCCTCTTCTTTGTAAAGAAACTGCAGCTGGGGTCACCAAAGGGTTCCTCAGCTCGGTGATTCTCAAAGTGAAGCCCGTGGCCTTCAGGGGACACAGGAGGAGGAGATGAGATTTGAGATGCTTTGTAGCTGAAAGAAACTGGTTTTATCTGAGTTTACGAGGAGGGTCGAATATTTCAGCTCGAGGTCGGAACACAAGTTTTACACCGAGCCGGTGGACTCGGATCCTGGTGCAGATTTTAAGGCAGAATAATCTCCCTGAGGTTCTTCGTGTTCCGCTTGATGAGTTAGTAAAGATGACCTGAGAAACTGTTTCAATCGTAACCATTAAGTTAAGTTTTGCTCTGAGCTTGAATAGTTTGAATAGTGTACAGAATGTGTTGAGAACAGATGCAGAGGTTATAAACAGTGCTGAAAGTTTAGATCCTCGTATCTGGACTTTCTCTTTCCTCCCTGTCGCCGTGACGACTGAGGCCTCTGTTCAGGGGATTCTGCACAAGAACTAAAAGACCTGACCCCGAACACATCCGCCCAGGTCTCCAGTGACCCGAGCCTGCTGCTGCGACACTTCCGCAGCTGCGATTTTCCATTAGCGTGTGACAGCGCGGCCGTTTATAGCAGCAAAGCCCTGTGGAGAAGCAGGTTAGTGGTAATTATTCAGCTGATGGGTTATGAGCAGGGGAAGGGCAAGCCTGTCACACCTCCCCCGACTCCCCCGAGCTCAAGCATTCAGAAGCCAGCAGAAGCGTTAAGTCACCCTGGCAGCTGAGTGAAAGGGCAGCATTAGTGTTTAAGAAGTACACACCTGCCCTTTTCATTAAATCATGCTGAGGTGGCGTGCTCACCAGCTAAACCAATCGGTGTATTTCACACGTTTCTATAAATGCAACACTAACATTTTAATTACATGTTTTTTTTCTCACAATAAACGACGCTGGCTTGATGAGAGGTTTGCAACAATTACAATACTTTTCTTCTCCTCACTGCTGATTTCTACGTAGGTTTGTTCCATCCGATGGCGTGCTCCCGCCCCGCGGCGTCTCTTTCTGTAGCGTGAGCATGAGCAGCTGTACAGACGGGTCCATAGGATCACAGAAGACCGACAAGGTCTACGACAGATGAAGGTGAAAACAACATGAGGATGAGGGGTTTCTGGCACGCCCCAGAGACAGGCCGCGGCAGTCTACGTCGCCATAGTAACGGTGCTTTAGTTCCCATTTTAAGTAGAGCTTCTTCTTGAATGCTTTTACCGTTCATCAGTTTTGTAGAAATACCATTTTAATTTCTTTTATGCACGAAAAAAAGAAGCTATGATGGATAGAAGGAGAGAAAACACGAGTTACTAAAGGACAAAAATCAGGACGCGTTGTGTTTTACACAAAGGACGTTCTGCGTCCCCTTCCTTGAAATCCTTTTTCTTATCCATCCAACAGAAGCACTTTCAGCTCTTTTCTTTCACCAGCTTAATATCCATCATTGCTCAGAATGCATTATGCATGGCCCCGGCTAATTATTCACAAAGGGTTTTTCAAGTTTTCATTCATAGACCTGCACACGTCACTGTGATGATGTCAGATGCATTAAATGAGAGGAGCAGGTCAATGCACAGAAAGAGCAGCCGTCTGCACACTGGCCGTCCTCACTGTCAGTGCACAGAAAGTGCACAAAGACTAATGGTAGCAGGTTGAAGGCCATGCAGCTTCACAGTGAAAGGAACATACAGGGCAGAGATCAAGGTAAAGTGTTTTCAAGATGGAGTCTCAGGGCCTCCTACACCCTCTGCCTGCACACTCCCAGCTCACTGAGAGGATTCACCTCACTGAGTGTCATCCAGACAATCAAACCTCCTCTCACTCCACCCTCAGCATCCACGCTGGCTTCCAAAGCTCTCGACACATGCTGTCGCTCCGCGTTCTGCGTTATCACCCACGCAAACTTCAGGTTGACCCATTCTGCTGATCCCCATTTTAAAACTCACATATAGTGTTACAGTGACGGAAGCTCAAACTAAACGTGGGCGACGTTTCCGATCGTGAGCTATCCCAGGATGAGTCTGCAGAGGGCGCTAAACGGCTATGCTGCAAATCACGCCGTAGTTCCCCAGATATGTAACAAAGACTTTCATGAGACGGCTTCAAGTCTCGACGTGAGCAGATGAAGCCTCTTCAGAACATTAGTGTCAATGAGTTAGAGTCTCCTTAAACCAAAGTGTCAATCTGTTTTTTTTTTTCTTTACACAACTGAAGCATTTATTTTCATTTGTTTGTTGAAATATTCTGCCGGACTAACTCGTGTATTTCATGGTTACTGAGTTCGACTGGTTTTGTTTGTTTTGTGCAGCTCAGATTTTCCCTTCAGGGTTTGGAAGGAAATATTTTTGTCCTATTCTATCAAATCAAACATCCTTGACTTTCCTCAGTATTAAAAACCTTTCTGTGCCTGAGACACATAAACATGCTTTTACTCTCACACAGTGACTCTGAAGCTGTGTGTGACATCACACATGGACACTCGCGTTGCTGTAAATCACTAAGTGTAACACCGAGGCACTTCTCACTTTTCTCCATTAGTGGGGCTTTTTGAATGAGTGCCTCCAGCTCCGGCAGCTGTCCTTGTCAGGCCTTTTTGATTTGGTGTGAGTGGACCAGATGCCATTTTCACCCTCTGCAGTGAATTCAGATGGCAAACCCCGACAGAGATCAAACAACGTTCATCTTAAGATGGCAGTAATTAAACTGTCAAAGCTCACAGCTGCAATATTTCAACACACGCAGTCCGTCAAAGCTGCATGATGAGCTCGCTTTATAAACATCTGAAAAGTGACTTATAGAACAAAAACAGGCTCGATTAAAACTTTCAAACAAACGAAGATGGAGCATCTGTGCAGCCGGAGAAGATTTCTTTGAATGAACTAAATCATGTCAGAGCTGCAGGTTTGATGTTCGTCGAGCCGCATGCTTTCATTCATTGACTTTGTGATAGAGCATCAGCCAAATGTCGGGAGTATTAATATCACAATATCCAAATAAAGCCGGACTGACGAGAGGAGAGCGAGCAGCGGCCTCGAGGCAGCAGCTGGCACACATCTGCCCGTGGACCACTTCTAAATTATTAAGCTAAATGTCAGTCAGCCAGCTGTGGACGCAGCTGGTGGGTCAAAATCTCAGGAGCAGCATCCAGCATGTCGTCCTGGTGGGATAAGCGTGTGAGTGTGAGGGTCTATGGGTCTTTGTACACACAGGAGCTCAGATGAATGTTTAAAAGACGAAGGACAAACTTCTTCCACGCTTTAAACAACAGTCAAGAGGGAGGAGGAGGAGGAGAGAGAGAGCCAGATCGAACAGAAGAAGAAACAGTAACAGTCAACACACTCAGGCTGCTCCCCTCATCGACTGGAGGACACACACTTTCTCTGGATTGGTGCCGTCGGTTAAGTTTGCCATGATTTCGTCATTTGGGGCACAAATGGCGGCGAATTGGTGGTAAGTGCGCCACAAGTATTTCTGAGGGATGTGACGCACAAACTTTCCAGGCTCAATAAACATCCACCAGCCAGGGTGACGGATATGAGGACACTGTCTGGACTTGTAGGGGAGACTTGGAGAAGTGTCCCCTCCCCTTCCAGCTCGTCATCTGCACGTGAATAAACTGTAACTCAGTCAGCATGAGAGACGACAGCTCATTGCCACAATCAGGCTCAGATTGACCTCAACCAGGAAGTCACCAGAACCATCATAGCTTCTGTAAATGTCTGAACACATCATCATGTTTCTATTCTTGTAAATCACCAGCAGAGGATTTATGAGACTATCAGTGACGTCGTCAGGCTTCAGACCTGTCAGCCTGTCCCTCCTCATAGTCATGTTAATTCTTTTGCTTCTGATAAAATCATCTGAATGCAAATGAAGAATGCAACCAAATTTGACTTTTCCATCTCTTCAAAAAAAAAAAAAAAAGAACCATACTGCAGTGCATTAAAATCTCATTTTCTGGGATTTAAATGATTGTGAGAAGACATTTGTCAGATGACTTTGGATTCACTGACTCAATAAAAAGTCAGGAGGACGTGTGAATACACAGTCGTAACGGCTTTCATTATCCGTAGGCTGAATGAAAACAGCTGACGTGACTGATCTCCGATACTGCGACACTGCAGGCTGTCACAACCAACAACCGCAGCGCAGACAGCTTCTTCAACACAATCGATGGCTTCTTTAAGCACAGACAATTTCACACATGAAAGATTTACTGCCGAGCGATGGGAAATCCATCCATCTGAAGGCCTTTGAGGTGTAAAGGAGTAAAAGAAACACAGAGCCTGTCAGCCTGGGAGGCACATGCACACGTCTGAGAATACAGATAGTTGCAGCCTTGGAGGTTTGGGCGGGGAAATGAATGAAAGCAGAGGTTCAACAGGCCTCCAAAGAAAGTGTAAATACAAATCCTTCAGCCTTCGGGAGGTACAGGAGGAGAGAAAACACGCCTCGAGCCACACACACTGTCAGTAAAATGTTAGCTCTGATGCTAAGTGCTAACAGGCAACAAAGAAGCATTTCAATAAAACATGTCACTGGCAGGAGCAGATTAAGGGATTAAATTAAAATCATGCCTCCTAACTTCCACATGACTTAATCAACATGTCATCTCCAGGTGTAACACCGTTCATGTTCTGTGATTAAAGGAGAAACCGCTAACGAGCGTGCATGTTGGCATTTTTGTGACGAGCAAATATTTGTAAGAAGAAGTTGCTTATTTGTTTTTAAAAAATCTACTTTTTTTTTGTCACCCTCCTGCAGCGCTGATGTGCATTAACACTGAAATAAAAGGACAGAGATGTATTCGGAACCAGACAGTCACATTTCCCCCAAAGGTTGGAATAAAAAAAACAAACAGGTGAAGCAGAGAACAAAGACTGTACATCACCAAATAATTCATGTTGTCAAAAAATTACTACAGGGTGAATCATCACAAACATTTGGGCTCTGATGTTGCTGCTGTTGAAAACAGACAGGAACACAAACAGGCGAACTCAGCAGTTCAGATCCTGCAGCCTTTAAAGTCAAAACCCCGGGCGGCTCAGGTGAAGCAGAGTTCAGCTGTATCATCCGTGTGCACGTGTGTGTGTGTGTGTGTGTGTGTGTGTGTGTGTGTGTGTGTGTGTGTGTGTGTGTGTGTGTGTGTGTGTGTGTGTGTGTGTGTGTGTGTGTGTGTGTGTGTGTGTGTGTGTGTGTGTGTGTGTGTGTGTGTGTGTGTGTGTGTGTGTGTGTGTGTGTGTGTGTGTGTGTGTGTGTGTGTGTGTGTGTTCAAATTAAAATACGAGGATGCTGGGACATCGACTCACGTGAAAAACAGACGGGCATGTCCAGACTTTTTGGACCAAACGGGTCTCTGACTTCTGCAGGGGCGGCATAACGACTGCATGCAAACACAAGAAGAAGAATTACATCTTTTATTTTCATTAATCACGTCTACATTTCCATCGTCACATTTTTTTTTTTTCCGAAACAAAAAGAACTTTACTGCAACATGTAAAAGTGTGACATTAACATCCAGGTGGTATTCTTGTTTTGTTTTTTTAAACCTGGCCCCCTTCAACATGTTGTATGGTCTACATGTAAGAAGAAAACATGTCATTCATAAGCTGGTCGTGTGTTGTGCCAGCGCTCAGCCTAACGCTCATCATCTCACTGCGGGACTTTTGTACGTCCTTTATCAAAATGACTCAATCACAGACCTTTTCCACATTGTTCCAAATTCTTTAAAGTATTCGAATGCTTGACAGTTTGTGCTGTGCATCAGGAGTGTGACAGCTTCCAGGAAACAGAACTAAATTTAGTGCTTGCTGCAGTGCATGTGAGGTAAAGACCAAAGGCCCCTGGCAGCTGGTGGAGGAGAACAAGATGCTTATGTAAAAGAGAAAAAAAAGAAACAAATGTGGACGGTTACGTGAGGACAAAAGCACGACATGTAGAGCCATTCAAAGCCAAGTGTCCACTTGTACAGCCATGATTAATTCAGTGCATTTAAATGATTTTCCTCAGGGTATGAAGGTGAAATTAATTTTTATGAATTTCCCACAGACAGTAACCGTCAGCATACAGTCAGTTAGACACGGACAGAGACAGTTCTTCGCTTTATCGCCAGAGCTGTCTCTGTCCATACAAACAAATCAAATATCCTCCTTCCTTTTTTCACATTTGTGCTGAACTGCAGAGGAGTTTACGAGCTCTTTATAGCGTAACAGCAGGGAAAGAGTTATAAAATAAGGTATTATTTCTTCTCGCTCTGCTGCAGACGAACAGTGTGATGCTTTGTGACAGCCGAGGGCCGGATTCACAGAAGGATTGCTCCGCTTATGCACCAATAAATCTCAGAAAATGAGTCGAAAAGACACCGTCTGATTCACAAAAGAAACACAAAGGGTCGTGTTGCATTCCAGTTGATCTTGGAAGTCGTAAATTCCGAGTTGCCCGTCTGATACGTGATCAGGAATGAAGCCTCTAGTGGACACTCCAGGAACTTCAGGATTGTTGTTTTTGGCTTCATGTTTCAACAACAAAGATTATAATTGTCTAGTCTTCCACGGTTGCAATCGAATCCTTTTTTTTCTGTCAACTTGCTAACCTGTAGCTCGCTGTGAATCTGTCCAAGGTTATAAAGAAGCATCGCTAATATTTTGTTTCATAACCAGCTGAGAGCGTCTCGCTTTAAGACAAACTGCCTTCATGAAACTTCATGCAAGTGAAATGCCACTTTCCTGCTGGGTGTGGATTCGTCTCGGCACAAGCACAGGTTTCTTTGGCTTGAGGATAAAGGTTTAGAGGAGACTTCTAGAGCAGGTCTTTGACTTTCTATTCTTAGTAATGCTCCTCCTACGAGCAGCACCTTCAGACTGAGCTTTTTGCCTCTTCTGTATATCAGTGAAGTCTTTTCTGCACGTCAAGAGGCAAAGCGTCACCTTGCAGAACAACAAGGATTGTTTGGGGCTCATGGAGTCAAACTGTGCCGAGGAAGAAAACAACAACATGAATGGTGCTGAGGGAGACTTAGGAGCGGAGCACTGGAGGTATTTCTAACCACTAAATTTAGCTTGATATGTAAATGAGAGCGACTGTATGAATGTTTCATTCGGGCTTGGAGGATGAGATTGTGTGTGCAAAGAGAAGGCCAAAAGAACATCAAATATACATCATAGCTTTCTGTGGGGTGTGTGAACTGAGTGTGTGGGAGGGTACTGTAAGCTAATAAGTCAGGGGTGTGTGTGTGTGTGTGTTTTCACTGACTCGCTTTCTAACAAATGTGACCTTGCTTTGAGGTCGTCACAGCTGAAACTACACAACAGTTTCGTTATCAACGTGGAGAGTTCATGCAGATAAGACAAGTCACACAGTTAAACACAGTAAAGAGGGAGCCACTGAGAGTTCACGTCGACTGCATGAATTATACAAAGGAAGTCGGGAACTTTGCACAGGCATGCGATGCACACGGGTAATATGACATACAGTTCAGAGAGGCTGCATTAAGAAGAAGCTACAAGCTACAACTGTATACGAGAGAATGTGGACGTGGAATATTTTCACACACTTAATAATACATTCATAAGCAATAGCAAAGTTATATATAAGGCACTTTTCATTACCAGAGGAGCTGATGAATTTCGTAAAATAAAAGTGATAAAAACTGGAAGTCCTGCAGAAACAGATCTACAAACACATGTTTTTTTCTATGTTGCTGCTCCGCTGTAAAGTCAATACTTCGGCCCGGTGAGCACACCAATCAGTCCTGAAGGAGTGTGTGAGAAGAAGTTAAAAAGTTAGATTGATGAAAGTACCTTCATGCACAATTTAAATGAGTCTCAGTAGTTGGCACTCAGAGGGGGGGACACGCTTATTGGTCTTTGCCTGCTGAGATTTATCTCCAGCAGTGAGTTGGACTTGTTCTCCTGCAGAGCTTCGTGTTTGTGAGTGACACAAACAGCATCTGCTGTGCACAGTTTCTGCCTCAGGCGTGCAGCGGCTACCGATCTCTCTACAGCCGCCCAGCAGCTAACAACCTCTGCAACTACTCCTTACTTCACTGAGTCAACACATCATGTTCACACACACACACACACACACACACACACACAGTGGCTCGGCAGCAGTGCAGGGTGTTTGTGTGTCCTGATGAGAAGCGGCTCAGGCAGGAGCTCCCTCTGCACCCTGAGCTGAGGACTGATGTGGATCAGTACCACACAGTGTGTCACAGCAGGCTGAGCCACACTGAACACACACCCAATTAACTCGTCTGTACCAAAGTGCTAAAGATGAAAAGATTGGCTTCACCGAGCTCCTAACTGCTGCTGTTATGGAGACTGTTGCTAATAATAGAGCTGATTGGCTCTATATGTAGCTCTTTAGTCTGAAAGACGTAACACTAGCGCTGCGTTCATGCACTCCTCCGACAGTCCCAGTTTTCTTTTCTTAAAAATGAAAGTTGATAAATCTTGAGGGTAAATAAAGAGTTTTTAATCCCTTCAGTTTTATTTTCATATTCTGAGGCCGCCTGTGGCATCAGCTCACGTCCCCTCTTGTCTTAGCCAAGACTTAAACCGATGGCCAACAAACACATACGATCTGACCACTCGTATTATAGGCAGCCTGATAATCGATAAGTTGAAAATGGCGCTGGCGTTGTCAGCCCTGGGTCTTTTGGTAAAAAAAGAAAAGAAGAGGCTGAGGCGTCACATAAGGAGAAACTGCACTAACTAGGTGAAAGTACGGAGACTACAGCGGCAGGCTTAAGAGGCTTTCCTGAGTCTGGAGAGAAATTAAACTTCTGAACATCGACCGCGGACGTCGATCCTACATGTCCAACCGGTGAAAAAAGGTGACGTGAACACAAGTTGAAGCTCAGCAGCTTGAAGTTTTTCACTGCCCCTGTCGAGAAGGTAGCAAATGTATTCCTTCTAATTATCCGCTGTGATTTTTCTGTTTTGATTGATATGAGCTCGCTCCTCGTGCAAATGGATCTCCACATGCTGTGGAGCTAAATGAGCCTCCTGAATTTTTCATTTATAATTGTTCCACCACATACAGCCTCCATCATTTCTGCACAGGAGGAAGAAAGCCAGAGAGAGAGGGAGAATAAGTCAGAATCGATAACCTCAGATGAGCTCTGTCTTTGTCCGATCTGTTTGGTAGCTTTGATGTGAAATCATCGATTTATGGGTCAAGTAAGCACGCTCCTCCTGATCCTCCCACAGAACCAAACATATGCATGCAAGGTGGGGAAGCGTGTTCACTGTAGCTTTGTGCTACAAACCTGGAGGCGTGGAGGTTGAAAGCTGCAGGCATTAAGCAGACAGGGAGGGTTGAATGAAAGACGTCTTCACTTTGCATTAGAGGAGAAGCAGGACGGCAGAGAAGTGGATTTACTTAAAGTCAGAACACCCCGGCATGGTCAACCGCCTCTTCAAAACACAGCATGTTCAAATATTCACAATAAAGTGATCAAAGTGCAGAAAGATGCATCTGAATACTGCTGACAGGAAATGAATCATGCATACATATACATCCTTAATAATCACTTACGCCTCCTTTTTTAAATTACTGTGAATCTTTTTAAACCGTCTTTTTATTCAGTGACAATTTGAATTTTTCTCTTAAGAAATTTCAGCTGGTTTGATGGAGATTTGCTGCTCTGGGTTTATCAGACGTCTTATCAAACAGAGGGGGCTGCCGCCGCACAGAGACTGTATGTCACATCTAGGATTGACTCAGACTTTTCAGAAAATGTGTGCTCAAACAGGCCGTTTGGAGATGTTCCCTTCATGACATCACAAAGGGCAGTAGCCCCTCCCCCAGGTGGGTGACACTCCCCCAGCTAGGTGTTTGTTCTGCCCTCTGAGTCTGCCTTCTCACCGTAAACAATAGGACATGGAGCCAGAAAGCAGCGAGTACACCCGAGCCCTTCCAGAGAGGGGGCGTGGTCAGACACAGCTCATTTACATATTTAAAGCTACAGACACAGAAACAGCCTGTTCTGAGCAGGGCTGAAATAGAGGGGTTTATAGACATGATCAAATACAGGATCAGAGAGGATTTACAACAACACACTTCACACCCTTTTTTGTCATCCTTTGTAATCACTTGCAAGTTTAGCTGTTATCCTGTTACCCTGGGGTCCACAAGTGTGTACTACCCCCGCAATTACAGTCCTACTAAATCAGAAAAGAGCCCAAGGATTCTCTTTGAATGTGATGGAAGCATTGTCGTCCTCCGTGAGTCGTCCATTAACGTTTCACCTCATGTTTCAGTCATTTAGACTAAATATTATCCCCTGCACTGAGGACTCTCCTCATCCATCATACTCTGAAAAACGTATTAGCTTATGTTTTTGACTTGTGTCCCAGTATGAATTATTCAATAAGCTATTCATTCTTGTGACTGGACCGGCTCATAGAGGACGAGTCCCATCGCAGACCGGGCCTTCCTCTGAGGAGTTCGGAGAGCTTTCAGAATAATTACATTGTTGTGGTTCTCTCTCTATCTCTGTGTGTTAGGCAGAAAGAGAGCTGCCATGATTGATTCAGACACAGGTTGTCTTACTTTGCTTCTAAAATCTGATCAGGACCGCAGAGGGCAAAACAAATAAGCTGCAATATTGGAAACTCAGCGATTTCATCTGAAACTATTTATTCAGTTAGTCAATAGCTGCTGTGTGGTCATTTCTTTTGAGATTAAACTCGAGCTGACGGCATTAAGAAGAAGTTTCTGGTCCATTATCTCTATGACTTTGGCTTAAACATGTGGACACTTTCAGAAAAAAAAAAAAAAACAACCTTTTTACTGTGTGGCGATAACAACGGAGCAATGCTTATAGAAACCATCAGAGAGCAGCAGAGCTCCTGACTCCAAGATGGATGACAGACCCGATTTAGAAGTGGGTGAATTTTGAAAAACTGGCCCTGGTGTACTTTCAACTGCGCTATAAGCACAACAGGCCATTAATCTAAGTCCAATTTCCAGAACCGACATCTAGCTGTAAAGAGATGGAGTGCATCTGCTTCTTCGAGCTCTGCAGCAGTCACATGTGAATACTTTGGTAACATTCAGAGTTCACCTAAGTTAAGCTCTGTCATCCACCAATCTGGATGATCGCTTTCAGTTTTTGAAAAGATGCATTCAAGTCCCGTCGATTGTCTTTGCTCAGCTGATGAAAAAGTTTGGTGAAATGCATCCGAGCCTTAAAGATGGAGAAAAGAGTCACCAGTCACTTCTTTGAGGTGGTTCAAACAAACGAGCCAGTTCAGGCACTCCAGTCGAGCTGCATCACCAGACAACAAGCTTCTGCTCCTTCACTGCAGCAGCTCTTCATTCAGCCCCACTTCCACCCCAGCATCCCCCCCCCCCCCCCCCCCGTGTTCAGCATCCTTCTCTGGGAAACAGTGTTTTGTGTTTGATGTTAAGTAACGAACGAAAGAGGCAGAAAAGTAAAGGCGTGCACAGACGGCGCTGCTTTCAGAGACTCGTCAGCCGTAAGTCAGGACACACTCACAAAAAGAAAGTGACACCAGTTAGTGTCTCACTGTGTTCCCCGTCCGTGTCTCTCGCCCTCTCTCCCATCTAACAATGTCATTCACGCAGAATAAAGTCTAAATCTTTGCGACTGAAAATGTGCACTGATGAAGGTCATTCGGCAGCGACACGGAGCAGACTGATTGAACCCTGAAGGATTGATTCTGCTCTTTTCTTCTACTCGCTCTTTGTGCACTGCTGAAAAGCACTGCGCTGTGTTTGACAGTAATTCTGTGTGTTTGGGTTCGAGTCACATCAGCAGCATTTAAAAAGAGGCTGTGAGTCACAAACGATCTGATTTCAGGGATGATTTATTCAACGATAGAACAAATATGATTCTTTTCAGTTCAATCCTGTTCTTCATCGGCTTTCATTTTTAAAGTCAGTTCCATTAAGTAAAACACTGTTTGGACCTTTCAGTCCCAGATAGTAAAACAGAATTTTCTCTCATGTGGCGCTTAAACTGGAAGCATGAATCTATTTTTATACCTTCTTTTTCTCAGCCAGTCGATGTTTTCTTCTAACAATACAGCCCACTGCTCTCATGAACTCCATTACAGACCCACATGTTTCCCCCCTGGGCCGGCCTGTGATGATTTTCAGCCGCTTTCTTTCCCCCCAAAATGTCATTAAAAAAGGGCAGCGGTGGGAGCAAGCAGGAGGATGATACAGGCGGGTCCAGGAGGGATTTTTAAAAGGCCTCACTTCCCTTCCTCCCCTCCTCTCTCTGTCTCTCTTTCAGCCTCTGGGGTTTAGTTCACCCAGCCCAGCTCTGGCACTGAATACACAAAAACAGAACACAGCTCACAGGGTAAATAGTTACTGAGGCAGCAATAAGGAATGTAACGGATCTGCTCGGGGCTTTGCAGCCACACTGGAAACTAAAAGAGCAGTATGAGCCGTGTGGCTTTAAAACGGGAATATGGTAGAAAATAGAGCAGAGGAGCTTGGAGACAGATAAAGAAATACAGAGGGGGGCGGGGTGTAGAAATACAGATGGAGCAGGAGGAGAGGGTCGCAGAGCGTTTGTTTAGTGTGACTGCTGGAGCGTGAAATGCAAAACAAGCTCCTGTGCACGCAGGCAGTAAAGACCACTGTTAAAAAAGAGCAAAGGAGGAGAGGTGACGGAGGAAGCGGATCGTCATTACGGCCTGCGGACCCAGACCCATTCACAAACACGTTCACGTTAAACTACATATTTATTAAACATTTACATGGAACATGTAGAATTAAAACATGTCAGGCCTCCAGCCTGCAGCACTGCTCAGGTGTTATGGAAGATTTTTGCTCGTCTTTATTTTTGGCTCTTCTTCCTCTTCACAATTCTCTTTTGGGATCAAATCAGGCGTATTGGCTGGTCGATCAAGCGCCATCAGTGGACCAGTTGCTGGTTGTCTTGGCACTGTGGGCAGGAGCCAGGTCCTCCTGGAGATAACAACAACATGAAGCTCTATGATTCACTCAGCACTTCATCCAAAGCGGTAAATCACACAGAGTAAGAAAAACAAAAGTGGAAGTGCAAAGAAAGAGCTTTATTCTGATTGGACACAAAGGTGCTGACAGGAAGTGACCAGAGGCAGAGCACGTGAGTTAACAGGAAGTGACCAGAGGCAGAGCATGTGAGTTAACAGGAAGTGACCAGAGGCAGAGTATGTGGGATTAACAGGAAGTGACCAGAGGCAGAGCATGTGGGGTTAACAGGAAGTGACCAGAGGCAGAGTATGTGGGGTTAACAGGAAGTGACCAGAGGCAGAGCATGTGGGGTTAACAGGAAGTGACCAGAGGCAGAGCACGTGGGGTTAACAGGAAGTGACCAGAGGCAGAGTATGTGGGGTTAACAGGAAGTGACCAGAGGCAGAGCACGTGGGGTTAACAGGAAGTGACCAGAGGCAGAGTATGTGGGGTTAACAGGAAGTGACCAGAGGCAGAGCATGTGGGGTTAACAGTAAGTGACCAGAGGCAGAGCACGTGGGGTTAACAGGAAGTGACCAGAGGCAGAGTATTTGGGGTTAACAGGAAGTGACCAGAGACAGAGTATGTGGGTTTAACAGGAAGTGACCAGAGGCAGAGTATGTGCGGTTAACAGGAAGTGACCAGAGGCAGAGCATGTGGGGTTAACAGGAAGTGACCAGAGGCAGAGTACGTGGGGTTAACAGGAAGTGACCAGAGGCAGAGTATTTGGGGTTAACAGGAAGTGACCAGAGGCAGAGCACGTGGGGTTAACAGGAAGTGACTAGAAGCAGAGTATGTGGGGTTAACAGGAAGTGACCAGAGGCAGAGCACGTGGGGTTAACAGGAAGTGACTAGAGGCAGAGTATGTGGGGTTAACAGGAAGTGACCAGAGGCAGAGTATGTGGGGTTAACAGGAAGTGACTAGAGGCAGAGTATGTGGGGTTAACAGGAAGTGACCAGAGGCAGAGTATGTGGGGTTAACAGGAAGTGACCAGAGGCAGAGCACGTGGGGTTAACAGGAAGTGACTAGAGACAGACCACATAAACTGTCCTTGAGAGTCCAAATCAAACCATCATCATCATCATGAAGGTGGTAGGTGTTCATAAAGAGCTGGCTCTTAAAGGTGCAAAGGGACTCTGCAGATCGAATGGAGTTCGTTCCACCACCGGGGGGCGACAGAGGAGAAGAGTCTGTTTAGAGACTGAGGAGCCTGTAGTGAAGGATGGATCAGACGTGTAGAGGATGGGAGAGTAGAGTTACAGACTTGAGGTATGGAAGAGAGGCAGCAGCAGTTTACATTATTTGATTTATTAGTTTATTATTTGATGTGAGCAGTAACTAGATAGATAGATAGATAGATAGATAGATAGATAGATAGATAGATAGATACTTTATTGATGCCGAGGGAAATTCAACTGAGAGCCGGAGGAGGGAGATGAACAGCTGAGGGACAGGTCATGTTTGAGGAAGTTCAAGACGAGTCGTGCTGCTTTTGGAGGTAAGAGCTCTTGAATGTTCTGGTAGACGTCTTTGTAAAACACACTGGACCAACACCAGCAGATGGACACTGGACTTATCATGTTCTAATTAAATAAGCTGCACATACATGTTTATGTATATTTCAGGTGTTCAGAATCAACCTAAAATCCCAGAGTAGTTTTTACAGCCATTTTCATTTTCCAGAACAAATTAAAGAATCTCAAAATTGGCAACGACACAAATCACAAGCCTGATCATGAAGACTGTCCTCGAGCCAGCTGAAGATTCTGACTGACTTCAAAATTTCAATATTCTCTGTATTCAGAACATGAACAGTATATGCCTTTTAGTAAATGACAAGGACAGCGTGTCACAGACATTTGGCTAACACACACACACACACACACACACACACACACACTCCTCCCTGCAGGCACAGGGTCTCTAAGTAAAAAAAGTTTGAGAGCTCTATGTGGGAGTTGAGTTCAGATAATCAAATCCCTTTTGTTTGTTCATTTTCCAAATATAATTTCCTGCTAAAAGAGGCGTATATCCATGAAATATGCATGATCGCTCCGAGAGCAGGAAGAGGCAAACACAAAAACGATCGGGAATCCCAGCCAATAAAAACCTTCTGGTTGTGTTGGTAAGCATGAAAATTAAAAATGAAAAAAGGCTGTTGATTAGCCGAGTAAATTATTTCATTTTTTCCAAAGAAAACTTCTGTTTCCCTTTCTTGAACAACCAGCAACCCCCCCCATCCTGTGTGCAGGGGACGTGTCCCTCACTCAGACCGTAACACAGAGACGGTTGAGGACGTAACCGGGGGATAAAAATTCAACTTGATTCAAAATCCTGAGTCCACCCAGAGTGAGACCGAGACCAGACCCAGTAAAAATCCTTTTGATTCCAAGACGAGACAGAGAAAGTAAAAAGTGGTCTCGAGGATTCAACTACTGCAACACTAATCTGTCGTATACAGCACATACCAAAACAAGCTGCAAGAATCCAGCCTGTCCTTGTTCCTCTAACTGTTGCTCTTCATCACTTTCTATGAGCTTATTCCCAAGCTGTTGCACACACCACCATGTAACTCGCTGAACTGCTGTGCAAAACTCTGCTCCCTGTAATTACTGGGGTGTTTTTACCTGAACATTTGTGCAGGAGAGAACATGCACGCAGGGTTCACATGGAGCCTTAAACACAGAGAAGGCGGGTTTTTGTGGGAACACTTTGCGGGGATATTGCTGACACTGACCCATATAGCCTGACGCACAGCTGGGAGCTGAACTGCATTGTTGGCTGAAGGAGTGTTAGAAGTGCACATTCAGAGTAAGGAATTTAATGAGCTTAAAGGATTACAGAGAAGAAGTTAAGCTGTAATAATAATATAAACCATCATAATCTGACGTACTTATAACACCTATACATTTACCTATCAGTATACTGTGTGGGTATTTCAACACCAGTTATTCATAAAGACATGGAAAGGACTTGTCCTCGTGGAGGGAAATCAAACAGCACAATGGGAAACACAGAAGCTCTGATGGAGGCAGCAGACTTTAGGTTTCCTGAGACACGTTGTTTTGTAGCTCTCGTGATGCTGAAGGAGCCGGCGATAAAGACGAGGGAGGTTTGGCTTACAGAGACAGAAGCGCTATGAGGAGTAGAAAAACAAGCATTTACCATTAATCATCTTTATCTATTGATAATCTGTCATCCATTATATTGTAACATGCACACTGGACAAACACTCGTGTGTCGGGTAGAGGCTCCAGTCTACTCACTTTGAAACCACACGCATGTTTAGTCTTACATGTTCACTGCATACTTTCACGCAGCTGAAGGGGAAATTCATTTATTCAAAGTCAGAGTTGAAAAATAAAGCGATGTCAACAATATCAACCTTCATAAAAAGGACAGGCTGCACCCTTCAACCGCCTCACCCCCAACTCCCAACCCGAACCCTCTGCAGGTGGCAGGTGTGCTACACCTGGCTAACTGTTGCTAAAGAAGGTAATGAGAACTTAAAAACTCGACTCCCAACTGTCAGTTTTCGTTGAATTGAATTTTTGTAACGCAGCCGGTTCAACCTTTAAAGGCCGAGTGAGTTTTGCTGATTCAACATGGGTAAAAGTGAAAGGAGAGTGACACGGTCCTGACAGCTGGGTGTTGAAAGTGTCACATCAGTCTTCATCGGGCAGCGCTGACTCTGTCACTCAGTGATGGAACAAAATGGTGGAGCGAGTGTGTCACTCTCAGCAGAGAGACGGACCGGCCTGAGAGGAAGATAATTACCATCCACAGTTTCCCCTCAGACTCCTCCGAGAGACAGACGGAGACTAAGAGAAAGAGACAGGAATAAATTGAAATAGATAAAGGAATTAAAAATGAGGGAAGTGAAGAGGAATAATGGAGAAGGGCAGGGAGAGAGACGTCGGTGCTAAGTGTCGAGGTGGTAACTTTCATTACGCGTTATTAAAAGAGCCACATATTATGCAGGTCAGGGCGGCAGAGAGCTCGACACAGACAGGCGGAGAGCCCCGTGGGCCTTTTTTAAATTTAAACGGGCGGCTCATAGGTGGCAGGAGACGAAGGGGAGGAGGAATCAAAGAAGACGGGGGGAGAGGGGGAGAGGGCAAGCCAGTCTGGGATAGCTGAACGTCGGGAAGTGATGGAGAAGACTGATGGCTGAGGTCAGGAGAGACAGGAAGACTGACAGCAGCTTAGGCTGTTTGTTTGTCTGAAGGTTCGCTGAGGGAAAACTTGGATGTCGGTTGCAGGCCCTGATTGTTTTAGAAACTTTGATCAGCTGTTGTTACTGTAGAGGTGGGATGGTTGTCTTGAAAAGAAAAGTTAAATTGAGTTGTTTATTGTGTGCATTGGGGAGTCAGCGCACGGAGGTCAGGCCAGCACGCCATGACCTCTCACGTCAGAGAGCAAAGATACAACCCTTACCTTCACCAGCTGCACACATGCCTGCTGATGTGTTTTATACTACACACACGGTACCGTGCTGTCGTGCATCATTCTTTCATTAAAGCAGGAACTCCAGCTGTCCAGAGGTGCTGCTCCATGCTGCAGCCAATAACGGAGCAGAGCTGACAGACGCACATGCATCTGGAGGTTACTACTGCTCGATGCTCATAGTTAAAAAAAACCAGAAAGCTCCCTCTGTGGTAGTGGGAACACGTACACAGGAGAGAAAATTGTTGTTTTGGTTTTTGGTTCAGACTGTGTGATTGAGGTTCGCCAGCGCTAAAGGGCCGACATACCAACTGGACAGCTTTTTCATCCCAGACGCCCTGAGCTGATTGGATGCTATTAACCCTGAGCCAAACAGGAGAGTCGAAGTAAACAAGCCTCCAGTGAAGAGACAGGTTGGAAGCCAGACGTGTTTTTTTTTTTTCCTCTGGAGCCATCACTAATCTACCATTTAGCACAGCTGTTCAAGAGGCTGTTTAATGCCTACAATTTGTGTTTCTTTTTGTCAGTGTTTGTTCATTTTGTTTGGAGATTTATTTTTCCTTTTACTCGTGGGTAATCATGGAAGCTCCAACATCTAATGTTTGTTAAAAAGAAAGACGAGCGAGAGGAGAGAAGAATCTGTCAAACAGCTTTTTTAAATGTGCGGAAGGATTGTCTTCAAAACTTCAGGTCAAAAGCAAAACAAACTTTGGGGGAATATAAATCTCTAAACTATTATGTGTAGACTGGGCCTTCCTGGGATCAGAAGCACCCTGTCCTGAAGTTCCTTCATACATACCTGACAACTTTCCAATCTGGACCGATTTTAAGAACATGGGAGAACTTGGGGAAAGTTTTAAAATCGGTGTGATGGTTGTCTTGGGCCACGCCCCCCTGACTGCTGTGGTTAAGAGCACATGGCGGCAGACTCGCCCACGTATAGATGTCATGCATTCTGCCGTGGAGACACGTTTTGACCCGGGTTTGAGTGAAGTTTAGGGGACAAGGAAACTCAAATGCTGGCTTCGTGTGCCTTGGCTGTCTGACAGCTCTGCTGCTGTCCAAGACGCTGCCGTCTGCAGCCATCTGCTCAGGCTACAAAGTGACCTGAACCCAGCGGATACTGGACGGCAACCAATACAGTACACACAATCAACTGAGGCACTGCAAGAGGCAGAAAACTGATCAGATTTTAGTCTCTTACTGAAGTCCCACTTCACTGAAATAGACCCAGAAAATGTCTTTACTTCAGACACTTTAGAAGTTTAAAACTTTTGAACTGTCAAAAGAGACTTGACATTTCCTTTAAAAACATTTCAAGAGATCGATTACGCTTAAAAGTTTTAACCTAAATGTGTGCTCATTTTAAATGACTCATCTCGAGAATTTAGAGGAAGCAGATTTCCTTTAAAAAGAGATTTAATTTTTATAACAGCAGATCAGCCGACTTTACTGCGCTGTACTCAGAGCGTTGATTCATGATGCTGCTGCAAACACAGTGACACAGGAAGACGGTAAATCACACGATGCTTTGTGGGATTTAAGTTTTCTTTATTACATGAAACCGTCAAAAGAGTTATGAGGTCACATGATCTCCTCCTTCAGTATGTGTCCTCGCTCCTCTTCATCATGTGTGTGAAGTGTGTTGTTGTAAATCCACTCTGATCCTGTATTTGATCATGTCTATAAACCCCTCTATTTCAGCCCTGCTCAGAACAGGCTGTTTCTGTGTCTGTAGCTTTAAATATGTAAATGAGCTGTGTCTGACCACGCCCCCTCTCTGGAAGGGCTCGGGTGTACTCGCTGCTTTCTGGCTCCATGTCCTATTGTTTACGGTGAGAAGGCAGACTCAGAGGGCAGAACAAACACCTAGCTGTGGGAGTGTCACCCACCTGGGGGAGGGGCTACTGCCCTTTGTGATGTCATGACGGGAAAATCTCCAAACGGCCTGTTTGAGCACACGATGGAGAGGATGGACTTTTCTCATCATTGGGGGGTTTGGAGACAGACTAGAGAAACATGGTGCATCATGTGACCTTTAAAATGTAGACGAGCAGCCGATGTTGTGATAACTAATCCATGTAGTCTTCTGTATGAGCACAATTCTGCCACTTTCTGACACAAAGCAGGCGAATTTAGTGGAACCTTTTCAAGGCCTCAGCTTACTGTCGGACACTGCGCTCTAAGTCGTGCACAGACAACAAGTAGACACATGATTACAAGGCTAATTGTCTTTAAATATTCCCTCTTTAGAGAGCTCACACACTGTTTTTCTGCGTAGTTCAACTCTTGAAGTCAAAGTTCTTCTGTTGAAAAACTTCTCTTGTTGTGAGAATCAGTAGGCAAAAGCAAGCGAGACTTGAGATCATCAGAACCCAGACAGACCAACATGCTCAAACACACTGAAAGCTTTAAATAGAGTGGCAGCAGATGTAGACAATGACCCGACTGATCTGGTTCACCAGCTGACTGCTGTCTTTATAAAAAGAGACTGAAGTGTGAGCTCCACATTTTAACTCCCCCCGGAGACAACATGAAAAACATTCAGATGGTTTCATTGACCTAATACATGTTGCACACAGCCTCTCAAATAACCACACATTGACCTCTGGTCTCCTGCCCTCTCGTCTCCTGCCCTCTGGTCTCCTGCCCTCTTGTGTCGTGCCCTCTCGTCTCCTGCCCTCTCGTCTCCTGCCCTCTCGTCTCCTGCCCTCTGGTCTCCTGCCCTCTTGTGTCCTGCCCTCTCGTCTCCTGCCCTCTTGTGTCGTGCCCTCTCGTCTCCTGCCCTCTTGTGTCGTGCCCTCTCGTCTCCTGCCCTCTCGTCTCCTGCCCTCTCGTCTCCTGCCCTCTTGTGTCGTGCCCTCTCGTCTCCTGCCCTCTCGTCTCCTGCCCTCTCGTCTCCTGCCCTCTCGTCTCCTGCCCTCTCGTCTCCTGCCCTCTCGTCTCCTGCCCTCTTGTGTCGTGCCCTCTCGTCTATCTAACACACAATTTTAACTTTTTGGTGGTGCCAGAGGAAAAGTCAAAGGATGAAGAAAAGACTGCAGTGTCCAAACAGAATTGAAGGGAAGTCCATGTTAGCCAAACTGCTAACATGGCTAAGTGGTCATTTTTCTAAACATGTCACCAAAAACGAACCTAACCCATCGCACACATTTAGCACACGCTTAGATGAAAGCAGTTAAGATTAGAAGAGAGAAAGTAGAAAATGTTGATAACGCTTTAATGACACGACGGATAGAGAGCACCCCCCCCCCCCCCCCCCCCCGCTCCGTCTCTTTCTCACACAGCAGCCGAGAACAAACAGCAGTGGGAATTTAAACTCCCAGAAAAGCTGTCGAAATCACTTCACACTAATAACCAGGAAATGAAAGTGGACACTACATTAACCCGGCGCTGCAGTGGAACGCTCAGTTGCTCTCTGTCAAATTACCACATTAGTCCTAATGGTCACGGAGCGTTCTGCTCGGACTCACACCTGAAACTGTCCAACGACACGAGGTGGAGTCAACGTCCCATCACCTGCCTGCTCCGGTGCTTCCCAACACATCAGCTCACCTTTAAACGACCGCCTCCATCTAAACCTGCTTTTTCCCTGGTACCTCATGGGTGATTTAGCTTTAGTATGATGTCCCTGCAGAGTTTCAGCTTAGATTGCTGAAGTGTGAATGTGTCAGGCAGAGGGTTACGTAAGAAGAAGAATTATACTACTTCCATTAAATAGATTAATAGCTACATGCAGCAGCAGGTTCACATAGTTCACCATCAAAACTGAAACAAGCTGGACTGCTTTCTTTTTCCTAGTGAGCATCAACATTACTTTAATGCAGTGTCGTCAAAATAAGAATTCATAAATCGAACCATGACGTCGTACGTCAGTGATCATACAGCCGTCCTGCAGCAGCTTTGTGAACTCTGAGAATGCATGCCGACTATCATTTTTTATTAAAATCTCCGGTGTTCAAAAAAGAAGTCTGCAGTTTGACGAGTGTCCACTAGAGGCAGGCTGCAGAAGCACAGAAGTTAAAAAAGCTGTTACAGCATAAATTAGTTTGTTTACAGGCTGGTTCTGAGACAACAGTTCCAGCATGGCGGCTGCTGCTGTTGAGCCTCGTCTAGGAGCAACGCAACAACGAGATCTCGACTTCTTCTCAAATCCATTTTCCCCCAGTGTTTATTTTGATCCCCAGATGTACTCAGGCGTTACAGCAGCGGCCATGTTTAGGGTGACCTGTGTCTGTGATCGGGCGCCATGGGGTGTTTTTGCAGCAGTCATATGGGTCAATGAAACAGCGCTGACATATGACCTACTGTAACCCTCGACAGACAGGAAGTATCTTCAGCTGACTGTCAGAGCTGCAGCTTGTGGAAACCCAGGAGGAAAACAAGCTCCATCATTTTTCTCTCCGAAGGTTTCATCCTCTTCCCCCTCTCAGAGATCAAATGCAATAGTTGGCTTTTATAAATGACTGACTGAGCTTCTTATTCTAACTGACTGTCACACTTTTCTCACTGAACCACCAGAAACTTAATCTCATTTTCCATTCTGCAGACGTAGCAGAGCTGCACACACACACACTCCTTATTTTGGCTTTCTGCTTATTGAATCGCTCCACTAGGTATAAAAATGGCATTCAGAATACTTTCTGTTGTATATTTTTGGACCATATTGTTATAATTAAGATCCTTCCTTCTTCAACTAGTTTGCCTCTGTGATTCCCCGTGTGCCGATCCTGCCCGCATTAAAGGAGTCTGCGTGTGTGTCAGCAACCTTCCCAAGAACAAGACATCTAGGGATGGAGACCGAGAGCCTGTCCCTCACTTAGACCACAACACAAGGAAGGTCGTGGGATAAACATCAAGTTATTTGTTCTCTTAGGTGTTTTGCTTCTAACCACATTGATGATGTGGAGAAATAAAAAGGCTTTGAATTCTGAAATGAGACCGAGAGCGTCAAACGGGGTCTTGAGACCAAAGACTGATTTTGAGTACTACAACAGTATTTTCAGGACACGTTCAAACACTCAGGTTGTTAACAGAAATTAACGGGTGGGTCGATATTACTTTATGCTTTGCCGTCTCTTCCATGGCTGTTTTTCACCCTGACTTGACCGGCCGGTCAGACATTATTCCTTCTCTTCTACACAAATGTCAGCCAGTCGGAATGAGACTTTTTCAGAGTAGAGAACGAACTCTGTTCAACCTTTATTGTTTTTTGAACATCAACAAGACCGAGCAGAAAAGATGAGAACGCAGCCGAGGTTCAAAGTTCTGAGAAAATCATTCCCAGACAAACTCAGCCATAGCCCGTGAGTGACGTTTGCTGCCTGTCTGGTCAGGATTCAGATCTGACATTTAATCAGTCTCCTGACAGACATGTCAGACGTGAGATAAAACTCTGTCTTCTTAACACAGGGATTAACAGAGTGGGATCATTGATTTTTAAGGCGCCCTGAATGATTTCCCGTGGTTAAAACACTGAAGCCTTCAGACCTGGTGTAACAGCTGAAGGGATTTTCACGCCTGAGAGGACGTCCACACGGCCGACTGAAGGTCAAGGCTGACTCCCAACTTCATTTTAAATTATGAAGACTCAAAATAAACTCTGCAGGATGAGAAATCTGAATGAAACCAACCACAGAGCTGCTCCATCAAGGCAAACCCCCTCCACAGTCAGAGGTTGCAGGGTCCATCCATAATTCATGCTAGAAGACGTTGAACAGATTGAATTGTGACAACTCAGAGAGGAGGAGAGAAGAATGAGCAGCTCTGACGCTCTGTGTGGACAGAGCAGGAACACACTGCTGAGAAACGACTGTGTGTGCGTGCGTGTGCGTGCGTGCGTGCGCGCGGGCGTGTGTGGTGAGATTTTGTTTTGGAAATGGACAACTACAAATCTGCATCAGCGAATATTCAGCCAGTTTAAACTTGCATTGCAGCTGAAAACATTTAAAAAGGAGAAATATTTTCATAATGACCCTCGAGCTGCTTTGCAGCTCACAAAAACTATTTGTCCGTGAAAAGCCCTCATGTCAGCCCCGTTCAGTCTGAAATGTTTCGTTTCAGCTCCTCAGACCTCCTCTTTAAATGCCCACTTTCCTCTGATTGGATAGTTTTCTAGAAGCCTTCAGGGCTGCGTGCGTCCTTGAACATGGGAAAGGGAATTTAGGCCTGGAACTGGGTACCACCAAAAGATTTAGGGGCGGTACATACTGGAAGGGGATGTATGTGTACATTGAGACAACGACATGCATTTATAAATGACCATAATTACTTCCATAAACTCCTCAAATGTGGGGTACCCCAGGGGTCTATCCTGGGGCCACTGTCACCATCCACAGGGAGGAGGACCCAACTGCAGGTAAAAAGGAAATGACCCAGGATAAAAACAAAAAACAACTTACTGCTAAAACAAAAAAAACGAGGAACAGTGAAAATCCAAATAATCCGAGGAGACAGGTTAGCAAAGCACACACATGAGACCGGCACAATGAACCAACAACAGGAGGGAAGGAACACAGAGACTAAATAGACCTGGGGTAATCAGACACAGGTGAGACTGATCAGACAGGTGAGGACAATCAGGGTCATCAAGACAGGAGGGAAACACAGAGAGGCAGGAAACACTGAAAACACAGGAGCACGGGGAGAAAACACTCGGACTCATTCACACACAGAAA
>NC_136701.1:25435473-25512712 GCF_947650265.1 Symphodus melops | reverse complement strand
GATTCATGACTACTCAGCCACATCCTCCGGCACCTGAACCACAAAAGAGCCAACAAAACAAGAAACCAGCAGGGTCATCACAGGCCGTAAGCCAGGTGGAGCGTCATTACGGAGAATTGTCCTGAGTCTCCACTCCTGAACTCACCTGCGTGCTGTCATTGGCAGAGGAAAACACACCAAATAAACTGCACCACTGTCCTTTTCATTTGTCAGTAAATGCACAGTCTGTCTTTCTTTGTTTAAATGTCGGGTCAGGAAGGGTTTTCTTCCTCCTGCCCTGACCTCTCTTCTTCTGTATTTACCTTTTTCCTTTCTTTTGACTTCAATCATCTCTGATACTGATGGCACTGAAGCACATTATTGTTACCAACCGTTAGTGTGATAATCACTATCTGGCAAGACAACAAGCTTCAGACGGCTTTTAACCAGCAGTGATTTATTCACAGCTGAAAGTAATATTACTTTTAGCGTGGCCCCATTTCCTTGAGTCTCGCAGTGGTGTCAATTAATAACGCTCAAGTTGTCACGCCCAGCACCGAGAGAGAGAGAGGTGCAGGGATAACTTTAATACATCCAGAGACTACTACCACATGTTATTGCCTCTTAGAGACATTTCCCTGATGATATAAACCTCTAAATTGCAAAGTGAAAAACCTGTTAATGTTTCTGCGCTCCATCATCCGCCACTTTTAAAGTCAATCACACAGCACACAATTCAGAGCCCCCCCCCCCCCCCACCCCCCCCCCGCCTGCTCAGGAGTCATACATGGGGTGAGGAGAGACACCTGGCCATTCACGCTCCCTCCCTCTCCTGTCAAGAGATCCATTAAAGAGTCTTTATTGGGCCTGGGACCATTACCAACATAGAATGTAATCCAATCGTCTTTAATAATTTTTGATGGCGTCCTCGCCCGCTCTGCTGATTTACGTCCTCGTCCTCTCTCAGCTATAAGCCGAGCATGATGAGGCAGAGAGTTTGCACATGAGAGCAAATACCACATTAGACAAATGACAACAAACAAAGAGCATCATTAGTAAAGCCATAACACAGGCCGCTTCACATCCAAGCGCTCCCTCTCCCTCTCTTGCTCGCTCGCTCGGTGATATCTGTTGATTGACTCCTCCACCAAATGATCTCAAACTTCCCATCATGTGGTCAGTCCTACTCTTTTCGTTTCAAGTACTCTAAAATCTACAATTCATTTATCAGACTAATTTGTCCAAAGCGTCAGAGAGGCAGGACAACACAAGGAAGGACGTAGAGAGGAGGAAACGAGGTCAAGGAGTGCAAACTAACAGCTTTAAGTCTGATCGGACACACAGGTGCGGACAGGAAGTGACCAGAGGCATCCACTTCTGTCATGTCTTGAAGACATTAAGTCCTGGATGTCATTGAACTTTTTAAAATTTAACGACAACAAAACTGAAGTGGTGGTGTTTGGCCCGAGTGGCTCTGTTAAAACCCCCACTGTTGACTTGGGCCCTTTGGCACACTTTTTGAAGCCGACGGTCTCAAACCTGGGCTTTAAGATGGACAACGATTTTAAATTGGATCGGCAAATTGGTGCAGCTGTGAAGTCCAGCTTCTTTCACTTAAGGCGGCTGGCAAAGGTGAAGCCTTTTATTTCACAAAAGAACTTTGAAACAGTAATCCACGCCTTCGTCACATCTCGGCTGGATTACTGCAACGCACTATACGTCGGAGTCAGCCAGTCCTCCCTCGCACGGCTCCAGTTAGTCCAGAACGCTGCTGCTCGCCTCCTAACCGGAGCACGAAAGAGGGAGCACATTACTCCCATTCTGGCCTCCCTCCACTGGCTGCCTGTGCACTTTAGAGTTCATTTTAAGATTCTTTTATTTGTTTTTAAATCTTTAAATGGTCTTGCCCCACCTTACTCCATCCCTACACTCCTGCCCGGTGCCTCAGGTCAGCTGACCAGCTGCTCCTGGAGGTACCGAGGTGTAAGCGGAAGCTCAGAGGGGATAGGGCTTTTTCTTTTGCCGGTCCCAAACTCTGGAACGACCTCCCTCCCCATATAAGACACGCCCCCTCACTGTCCATTTTTAAAACTCATCTTAAAACACATTTTTATTCTTTGGCTTTTAACCCAGCATGAGACTCTGTTCTTGTTTTAGTGTTTTATTGTTTTTATTGTTTAACCCTGTTAGTGTTTTACTTATGTTTTATGTTTGTGCTCATGGATGTACAGCACTTTGTCACAGCCATGGCTGCTTAAAAGCGCATTATAAATAAAGTTGAGTTGAGTTGAGTTGAGTAAAATCATCATTATCAACCAAAACCATCATCATCATGCATTGGGGCTTTTTATGGCTTTACTTAGAGACAGGCCAGTGGGCAGTCAGAAATCAGGAAGAGAGAGAGAGCGTGGAGAAAGGAGCGGCAGGTTGAACCGAGGCCACCCGTTTGGAGGACTGCAGCCTTTCTGTATGAGTGTTGTGCACTAACCACTAGGCGCCCCTCTCATCCCAATTTCCGACTCTGCCCACTGTCAAATTTCTTCAAATAAAAAGCCCAAAAATGTACCTAAAAAAAAAAAAGTCAAAAATAAAAAAAACTCTGATGACCCAAACAGTCCTTTACATGACAGTAATACTAAAGACTGAAGCCAAACTATGGAGCTGCAGTTCACTTTAAGGACTGTACCATGTAAAGGGGGCTGTGTGAAGGAGTCTGAAGGTCAACTTCACTTTTCATGCTCGTTTGTGAACCTCTGGCTCCCTCGTGTGGTTAAAACACAGAGTCACACTTTAACAAAGAGGAGTCTCCTTGCAGGGAGAAAGCACATCTGTTGATAGTCTGTCTGCCACTTTAAATATGAATCACATGTTGTGTTTTATACGTCATCCATGTCCACACACAAGCACCTACAAATACAATAACACACGATGCAGTATTGTTTTGAGGATTGAGAGGACAGTGTCGGAGGACTGCAAGAAAAACACGTCTGTGTGTGTGCTGGGGGGGGTGTATCGAGCTTTAGGTGTGACGTCATGACTGGTTCAAATTGGGTCTCCCATGTATACATGCTCAGCAGTTTTTTTAGCCGGTGCTCAAACTAAGAGTTACGTTTTTAAAACGTTTTAATTATTCGGACACATCCTGTTATCTAGCACCGTGACGTTTCTTCTGTGTTTAAAGCCATTTTAAATGAGGACGGGGGGAGGCCATCCTTTTAACTGCTCCTCACCATCGAAAACGACACAAACAGGAAGTGCCACAAGAAAATTGATTCTCCTTTCAGCCAATGAGTTGGCCGTATATGGACGCTAAAGCCCACCCCTTGGGGCAAATTGGCCAATCACTGCATGGGAAGCGAACTTCCGCCAGAGAGACGGAGCATGTCCCATTGTACGAGGTGTTCTGAAAGAGTGCCGCGGTGCTCGAGCTTCAAATCGGTGGTTTACAGTGATTGCTTCAAAGTTTGTCGGTCAGCTGAAGCCGGTTTGTTGCTTTTTTAGCTCCGACTCGCGAGAGTGACTGTCGCCTGGAGCTCGCGCTCAACGGTTAACGGTTTGTTAACGGCGGAGGAATTTGTTCGTTAGCACCGAAACTAGCCCGCGTTAGCTTCCGCTGTTTGTTTGTTTGTCTTGTTGCTGTGTTGGGCTGATAATCTAATGGAACATTTACTGAACCTTTGGCGGCTGAGTTAGTGTTTAAACATCTGTGAATGTTAGCTCACAGGCTAGCTAGCCACGTAGCCTAGCATATAGCAAACGCGACGACAACAAGAGAGTCTTTAGCCGATCCAGATCTGAGGAGACCAGACCAGCACACAAGGAGCAGGATGAACGGGTTCAGCACGGAGGAGGACAGCCACGACGGCCCGCCGGCTCCTCCGTTTTACGGACAGAGCTGCTGTCTGATCGAGGACGGGGAGCGGTGCGGCCGATCAGCTGGAAACGCGTCCTTTAGCAAGAGGATCCAGAAGAGCATCTCACAGAAGAAACTCAAGCTGGACATCGACAAAAGTGTGAGTATTCACCCATCATGTCCCCTCCTCCTCCTCCTCTGTGTCAGTGTGAAGTTATAGAAGAGGAAGGACCGCCGGGAACAACAGGATCTGTGTTAATCAGACATCTGAGGAAAAGTCTGAATCCTTAAATTTAAAGTCTTAAATATGAGGAGAGGAAAGTCCAAACGAGGAGTTAGACGTGTATATTCCGAGATTAAAGTCATGATTATAAAAGGTCCCTTTCTTCTGTGTCTGCACCTGTCAGCTGAGACAAGAGGCAGGTGTACTTGGTCGTCCTGTTATGGTCAAGAACCTCACAATGTAATGGATTCAAAAGTACACGTAGATGACATAAACACGAAGATAATTCATTAGAGCTGGATAGTTATGGGTGCATTATGTGTAGGGATGCAGAGATTGGTTGTGAATCGAGAGGCAGTTGAGAATCGATTAACAGGTGTCGAGGTTCGAGTCGCTTCTCTGAAAAATGAATCGCAGTAAATATCGTGAAGCTGGCGTAGAGTGGAGGTTGGTGGGTTGTAACGAGGAGGCGTTATCGTGGCGAGACAGAAAATGAAAGACAAAAACTGTGTGCAAATATGACAACAAGACGTAGGACTTCACAAACAGCACGACCGACATGATGCTGCGTTCAATCGACATCACGGTGAGGCGCTTCGATCATCGTCTGAAAAGAACTCGTAACAGAGTGGTAATGTGCAGTCGATGAGTAAGAACAAACCATTTACACAGACTCAACATTCACTTCGAGCCTCCATTTCTCAGCTGATGTCCGAGTGGGTGTATCAGACTGTCGCGTACATGATCTTTAGCTGGAATCTTCTTTTCCGAACACTCGTATCATTTTCTTTTGAACAATTCAATCCCAGAGCCCAAACGAAGACGGTAACACTGCGTCAAATAAATTCATTTCAGGTGTTTTTTATTCTGAGCGCGTCTCTTTCCAATGTGCATTTCATATAAATGAAGTTCCCACAAAGACACAGTGAGGGGGGGGAGTCCTGCTGTGTGGCCTGTACCTGATGAATGCTAAAGACCACTGGATGCAGACACAATGCATTAAATGAAGGAATAGAATCAGACTCTGCAGGGGTCTGTAAGAGTCCTCATGCACACCGCCGTGTCTTCAGCTGCTGGACGTCCCCTCTCAGCTCTCAGACTCTAGAAGGCATTGTTTGGCTTCTTAATCAAACAATACAGCTCCGTTAATTTAAGTGGGCATTCTGCCGTTTGCTAACACGTTTATTCCCTCAGGAATGTTGGGACTCCTCAACATTTACAAGTTGTGAGTGAAGCCGAGAGAAGTGAGGGCAAAGGGAAGAGAGAGAACTTCTGCAGATCACTTCTTGCCTTTTTAGAAATGAAAAACAGCAGATTAAATCTCAGCTGCGTTTTAGTCGATGCCACGCCAAGGACACGCTAAAGGTCATGTGTAACGTTTGATGTGTTGGTAAGAAAACGTGTTTGGTCGTAGAGCTGTTCTTTTGCTGTTGGTGCAGACCGAGCATGTTACCTCTCGTACATAACCTCAATGCAACATGTGCATGTCTTTACCACATCATGAAGCATGCTTAGCTCACATGACAGACGGACACACGTGTGCTGCACTGGACTGTGAAACCACGTGGAAGTTTCGTGCTCTGTTGGCTCTTCCTTTCATTCTCCTCGTTCTCTTCACAGGTGCGACACCTCTACATCTGCGACTTCCATAAGAACTTCATCCAGAGCGTCCGCAACAAGAGGAAGAGGAAGACCAGCGACGATGGAGGCGAGTCCCCGGACCACGATGTGGAGGTGCCCGAGGTAATGTGGCCTGAAACACAACTCCTAATGTTCAACACACAAACAGCATGGTTTAAGGGCACATGAATCAGCTGATGAGCATTGCACGTCTCTTTCTCCTGGTGACCTTTAAACTTCCGTCTCCTGAAAAAGAGACGAGCCTCTCCGGGATACCTCAACACTCAATTGTTGTAAAATGAATCCACAATTGAGGGTCGGATGAAAAGAAACATTTTCTCTGTTGTTCCTTCAGGTCGACCTTTTCCAGCTGCAGGTGAACACGTTGAGACGTTACAAGAGACATTACAAGCTGCAGACCAGACCAGGACTCAACAAGGCCCAGCTGGCAGAGGTGAGCGCTCACATGTGTTCCTGATCCCGGCTCTCAGGGTTCACAGTCTTGGAAAGAATCAGTCCAGGGTTTTGAGTACAACATAATCAAACCACAGTTATTTGCCCCTTTACTGAGCTCGGCCATCATCATGTCTGATTCCACACCGGCGTAATATTGTGTCCCACAGCAGGAGCTCCAGACACACACACACACACACACACACAAACCATCTTGCCCCTGTTACTACCTCTAAAGACGATGAAGATCGAAATCACTTCATCACCCCGTCACACCTCTGTGATACTCAGATCGAACACAAAATCTCACGAGCGTGTATTTCCCTCGGGATCAATAAAGTATCTATCTATCTAATACGAAGGATTTAAACTTAAAACAGCGTTCTGAAGACCGAGACTCGCTCATGTTAAAAACATGAAGCAGAGAGATTCAAAAAGGAAGTAGAAAGACCCGGGCATTCATGGATACTGTCTTTCATTTTAAACTTGTAATTCAATCAAACAGGAAACAGAATCATGACACACTCGTCAACCGTTGCTATGGAGACAGTGAGACTCCTCCTTAGGCTCCTGTGTGTCGTTTTATTTCATGGTAACATTTATCCTGACTAATCTACAGAATTAGTTTTCGTCCTATCACAAGTAAGCAGCTCCACATAAAGTCCTGCACACAGGAAGCTGTCTCCTGGTGCTTCATGGCGTGCAGCACTGAGCGGCCCTCATTAGACGCACCCTCGGCTCCCTCCTTTTCTGTGATATACGTCGTGTCACACGTCGGATTGCCCACTAATTGGTCAAGGAGAGATTGTTAGACTAATTTACTCTATCGACAGGTGGCCCGACACACATGCTCACCCTGTGTGTGTGTGTGTGTGTGTGTGTGTGTGTGTGTGTGTGTGTGTGTGTGTGTGGAGGGGGGGGGGTCGGATGTGACTGTGCTGTCACATCAGGAACGAATAAGTGAATAAATGAAACTGGGCTGTAAGTTGAATGTTTCCCCGGGCTGTTAGTCCGGTTCAGGTCGCCGTATGAATGAGCCTCCCACATCATTAATAAAGCACCAGTCAACAGCTCTCAACCAGTCACAGCTGTCCCAGTATGTTCACCAGAACCAGTGTGAGCAGAGCGGAGCAGTGGCACGCTCGCTCTCTTCTCCTCCAGGATTATTTCTGAGCGAGCTCTGATTATGTGCATCTGTAATATAATGAAGTTCATTCATGAAGCACTCAAAAGCAACGTCACTAAATCAAACACCATGGATGACTCAAAGGTCTTGTGATAAAGTCTTGAGTCGTAGATTCGGCTGTAGCACATCTCGACCTGCTGCGTCTACCAAAGAGAAACGAGCGCCTCGTTACAAGACGGTAAAACTCAAAGCTGCGACAAAACCGTACCAAGGATGACGAGAGGCACAGGAGCTGAACTCATCCAACAAGCTGGACCAGATCTCACTGTGTCAGCCAGCTGGCACTCTCCTCTGATTCGCTGAACCTCAGGCTACAGCTGCACATCAATCAGGCGTCTTCATCGTGCATCTTTCTGGCATGAAATCAAAGAACGAATCGAGTCAGACGCTGTGAACATGCAGCAGTTTGATGATGACTCTGGTGGTGCAGGATATAAACGCCATCTTCACCCACCTGTGCTTTCACATCAGACCCCGACGTCTCATGGAAATGTTACTCTGTGGCTGACAGATTGTTTTTACACCGGTGTGTCATTTAAATCATTTATTTTCTTCTCCTGTGTAGACGGTGAGTCGTCACTTCAGGAATATTCCGGTGAACGAGAAGGAGACGCTGACCTACTTTATTTACATGGTGAAGAGCAGCAAGAGCCGCTTGGACCAGAAGGGCGACGGCGGGAAACCTCTGGACTAAACTATCAACACCAACCACAGCAGCCGTAGCTCCAGCACACGCCGACAGACACGGAGACAAACAGCAACTCACCAAACCTGGACTCCACAAGCAGAAACAAAAACCAAAACCAGCTCCTCCTGCACCCTGTCCCTGCTCCGGTCCTCCCTAACACCACGACACAAACTCATGTTGTCCTCAGAGGACGTCTGACTCACAGGGAGGAGCGCTCAGGGAGGGAAGGGTTAACTCCAACACGCCTCCACGGAAAAATCCTCCAAGACTGTGGAGTAGCGGGACTCGCTCCGCAGGGTTCGAGGTCCCGCTGTCATGTTACTGTCCACGAGTACAAAAGAAAAGTGTCCAAGTTTGAATGAAATGTACAAAATGGCAGCCTTACGAGGGAAGAAGACGAAATGTGTTTGGGGATTTTTCTTTTGCCGGTTTGACTGTTAACGTTTTCAGCGCGAGGGATGCTTGTGCCAAACAGGAATGTGTTTTGTACCTGAACGATATCGACTGTTTTGGTTTTATAGCGAGTGAATGAAATGTTGGGAAGGGGGCGGTCAGAATCAGGACTCAAAGAAAGACCTTTTATTCTCAATGATATTTAAAACAATGTAATCTTCTCAGTCGCTCCTTTCCAACCCGACATGACGCTGGTGAACCATGTAGCATTCGGCCATGACCCGCTGTTTCCATCCTCGCTCGCTGTTTTACGCGCGTTTGAACACCCCCGTAACTTCTCGTCCTTTTTCTTTGTAGCCCAGATCTTTACCTTTCTCTTTAGTTGTGTGTGTGTGTGTGTGTGTGCGTGTGCGTGTCCACTTCCTGCCTCTCGATGTGAACATGCCATACCTGGATGTATTTAAAAAAGCTTCCTCTTCTCTTTCGAACCATCAGTCAGAAAACAACATTTCCCATGATGCTCTCCTGCCAAAATCACAGTTTTATCAAACGTCCCCTAACGAGCTCTTTAAAGTATTTTTACATTTTTATGCCAGATGATCTGGAAGTCTTAAAAGTCCAACGTGAATCTCGTGTGGTCGCTGAAGTTGAACATTGATCATCAGCTTCGTGACTCCTGAAGAGCTGAAAGTTCTTTGTGGGAAAGAAAAATGATTTTTTGTATTTATTATTCAGACGCTTCTTCATGAAATGGTCATGAGGTTAATGAGCGCGGTTCCAACAGTCGGACATCACAACGTTTCTTTGTGCCGTCGTGTCGGGGTCGGACGTTTGTTTTTGATCAGTGATGTCGTGTTAGTGAGACGTGTTACGAAGAGTCCCACTGCTCAAGTCTAACATGCACACATGGTGTCCCATCTTTTTCTATTATCAGTCCTTAACACACACACACACACACACACTCAGTTTGTCCGCCACACTGACTCGGTGGACTTTTAACAGGGTTTCTTTTCTTTGTCTCTTTTTATCTTTTCAGTTTTGCTTGTAGGTTTGTTAGCGTCTTGTAGATAACACCGACTTTATTATCAGATAGGCCACGCCGCATTAACCTGATTGATGTATTAGAAGAAAAAAGAACATATTTAAAGATGGCCGCTTATTGCTCCTAATGATGATTATAATAAATGTATTGTACAGGAAGTAGCATCTGTGGTGTCTGTTGATTTCAAACTTCTGATTTTCTTAAAGTCCCGCTTTGTGACGTGTGCTGCATTCAGGTGCTCCTCGGACAGTCCCAGTTATCAGGTAAGAAACAGTGTTTTTAATAGTCCTAAATGGTTGAGCGTGTGGTGCTCCTGTATTCAACTGAACACTTGAGTTTGTTTGATAGATTGAAACATGTATGAGCTGCTGAGAAGAACAGTGTGCTCTGTAAGTAAATCTGAAAACTGACTTGACTTTAAAGAAGAGATCAGCAGAGCACTCGGGTTGAATCAGTGTTCCTGGTTTGTTTTCAGTAGCAGCGTTAAGCCACCAGGTGTCACTGTCGCTCCTCTTGATCAGTGCAGCAGCTGGAGGCGCTCAGATGTGACCTCAGAGTAGAGAGTGCTTTCTTACAGACAAACTTCTTTTTAAGTCCCCATTATTTGAGGAGTTTATCTGATCTCCTCAAAGATCTTCGTGTTTGATATGTGGAGCATCCAGAACAAGGCTCCCAGACTTTAGACCCCCAAGGACCCCCCTACAGTTTAAGCCTCTGATGAGACCCTACACTAAACTTAACATGGATATGAAGACAAATATTCTCATTACAGTCGAATAGAGGACGCATCGTTCTTTCTACGTCACGTTTTACCTCAGGAGACCCCGCCCCCTTCCCATTCTCATCCCCGATCATTCAGGGGATGAGAATCGGGCTTAGAAGACTCCAATCAATTGACTAATCACATATAGTTAAAAAAAAAAAAAAAAGGACACAAGTTTAAAAAGCAAGTCTTGATAGAGAACATCCAAAGAGATGTGTAGCACTTATTAAAAGTCATTAGTTGATTTTTATTGTCGTCCCACTTCCTCCGAGTTCCCGTGACCTCCTCAGTGCCTGCTGGCGGCCTCCCCGAGGGGTCAGGACCCCCACTTTGACAAACACTGGTCTCGAGAGGACGTCTGGAGCTCACTGAGGGTCTCTCAGTCTAATTTAACATCTTACACCCCGTTATGTGAATGACGTTCACTTTTACCACTTCACATGAAGCCGTGAACGTTGCACATTTCACACTGCACGAGACCTTCATGTGTGTTTCCTTTCATTTAGCTCCACATTAAGATGATAAATATAGAACATCCGGGTCTTCTTTCTTCAAATAAAAACTTCACTGTTAAATGTCTGAATATTTTTTAAGTGAATTTTAAAATAATTTCTATTCAACGTTTTAATGTAAACCGTTTCCAGATAATCCTCCTCCATTGATCTCCAGCGGTGACATTAAAGTGTTTTAACAGTAAAATAAATCAATAAAAAAAACACCAAAGAAGAAGAGCATGCAGGTGAGCACGCAGGTGAGCACGCGGGTGAGCGCGAATACAATCTAAAATAGAAATACAGCCCTGATGTAACTAAGTTCCTCGACCCTGTTCGGATCAGTCTGCAGTTAAAGTAACGTAGTAGTGACGGCCTCTGTTATAAAATATGAACATTCAGTTAGCACGAAGTGGACATTAAAGACAGAGGTCACGCCAGGAAACGATCCAGGAAACCCTGACTACTATAGTAAACCCTGACTACTATAGGAAACCCTGACTACTATAGTAAACCCTGACTACTATAGTAAACCCTGACTACTATAGTAAACCCTGACTACTATAGGAAACCCTGACTACTATAGTAAACCCTGACTACTATAGGAAACCCTGACTACTATAGTAAACCCTGACTACTATAGTAAACCCTGACTACTATAGTAAACCCTGACTACTATAGGAAACCCTGACTACTATAGTAAACCCTGACTACTATCTGTGAATCAATGATTTATACAAATGTGTGTGTGTGCGTGTAACTGCACATTATGAGCGCTGTTCCTTCACACACTTCTTTGCACTTTAATAAGATAAATAAGATGATAAACACACTGAAACGGAACATCACTTCAAACGTTTTCCATATTTGATGAATTTCTGCCTCAAACTATGTGAACTATTTAACTCTGCACTGTTAGTTTATCCTTCTTCTCATATTTGATGTTATTTATTTATATCTCGTTTTTTCTTCTTAAAATAACCTTTTCATCTCTGTCGTGATCAACACAAAAACACACAGACACAAATATATGAGAACAGTTCCTCTTTGTCGCACAGGAAAATCAGCTGAAAGAAAATTAAACATACCTTAATTATAGATTGAATTCCTACGGAGCCCCTGAAGGCTCAAAAATGAAATTAAAAAGTATCTTGAGCGCAGAAGATATTATATATTATATTATTATATTTGTATAAACGTTTAGGGACTTCATGGACTCAGTAAATCCTCCGATGAAAAAAAAACCATTCACAACAGGTGTGTTTTAAAATAATTCATTTATTTACGGAGCTATATTTCACTTCACATCCACTGTACAGTTTAAACGTGTGTGTGTGTGTGTGTGTGTGTGTGTGTGTGTGTGTGTGTGTGTGTGTGTGTGTGTGTGTGTGTGTGTGTGTGTGTGTGTGTGACTTTTCATTTGAGGTAGATTCGGAACAATTTCAATAATTTCCTACAGAGAAGTCAACTTCAACAACAGCCGAGCAGGTCCACGTGCCCGGTCCACGGTTACCGGATCAGTAACACCGCCTTGACACAATCATGGGTTTAACGGGAGGAGACAGTGACGTAAACAAGCGTCCCTGCAGAAAAGACAAAAAAAACGTGTTTCATCTTGGCTCGATATTTAAATGTTACTGGATCAATTCTCTGAACATAACAACGAGGATATCCAAACTGTATGAGCTGTCTCCTTACTTTATCCTATTTATTATTATTTATAGTATTTAATAGGACTTGGCACGCGCTCACCCTGCTCCTCGTGCAGATGATGTCAGCTTTTACCGAAATTAAACTCTACAAAAAGCTGTTTAATATATGAGGAAAGTAATGAAAGAAAATAAAAAACACATAAATAGTGTTTGCCAAAAACAAAAACTTCCATTCACAAAAGAAAAACTGCATTTCCCAGAAAGCCTCTCAGGCAGCCGGAAACATAAGGGGATAAAATCAGATCTATTTACGATGATTTAGCGTCAACGCTGCAACCAATCAGTGGATTAAAACCTGAGAGCAACAAACCAGTAAATTCATCCGATGTGTTTTTCTCGTGTCTGCTCTCCCACTTTGTTTTGCACCTTTTTAACACTCCCTGTTACCTTTAATTTGAGAGTTTAAACATTTTCTGCTCCATCAAGTTCTGAAAACAGCGCCAGATAAAACACCTTTTTTTAGTTTTTTTTTTTTTTACAGGAGACAGATGTTTTTTTGTACCGTGGAAACATCTGGTGTACAGTACAGAGGGGCGCGTGAATACCACGAACATCAAACACACATACAGTGAGATCTGCGCGCGCTGTTCGAAGCCTCACGAGGAGGAAAGAGGATCAACAAAGAGTCCTTAATGTCGTTGTCCTCCTGCGTCCACATTGTCTTCATGTTGTCCTTTCATTCGCTCCCTTTTCAGCATCGATGCACGTGCACAGCGGTGTGTTTAGGTTCAGTCAGTCAGTCAGTGGTTTTTATCTGATATGAGTCTCGTAGGAGGAGGAGGGGGGGGGGTCACTGGTTGAGCTCGAGAGCCCAGACCTGCTGCGGCCACCCGGTCCGGCCCTTCACCTTCTTCTCAGCTCCTAACGTCTCCTGCAGCCCGTCAGCCTGCGACACCAAACACACCATAACATCAGGCTACATATTATCAAGGACACCAAACACACCATAACATCAGGCTACATATTATCAAGGACACCAAACACAACATAACATCAGGCTACATATTATCAAGGACACCAAACACACCATAACATCAGGCTACATATTATCAAGGACACCAAACACAACATAACATCAGGCTACATATTATCAAGGACACCAAACACACCATAACATCAGGCTACATATTATCAAGGACACCAAACACACCATAACATCAGGCTACATTTTAGGGACGTCTAACTGTAATCTATGTTTTTAATATTGCAGCGCTTCCACGTGCTGATAAAATAATTATTTTATTTGCTCGACGTGCTGTTTTGGGAGCGTGATGACATCACAGGCTTTTTAAGAAAGTGAAAGTCAGTCAGTCATAATTCAAACCCTCATCCTAAACTTTAGATAATTGTATAAAATAATTCCGTTTGTTTCGACTTCTGTAACACAAATTATAAACATTATTATTATTATTACTTACAATAGTGGCCTGGAGGATTGTCGATGCCCTCAGTCATGTGATCAGGGCTATAAATGTTTGTTCCTGAATTCCTATGTATTCCTGTTATTATTTAATTAATATAGACTCATACAGCAGATGTTAAAACCAACTGGTGCTTCATTTATGTTTCATATGCTCCATGGCCTCTTTACAAATAAAAAATTAAATGTTCAAATGAACAGCATTCTTCTATTTTGATCAGAGTGTTTTTGTTGGAGTGTTAAGATGACAAAATAAAGTCGTGCATTTTAATATAAATGATCAATTAGGGAGAAACATCCGGGGTGTTACAGCTCCACACGTTCAAACATATCACGCTGCATAACTAAAAATATGTAAATATATAAAACAGAATCTGACCTGATATATTTAACTTATTCTGGACTTTTTTTAAATATATATTTCTATTTGTTTTTATAAATTAAACATCCTGTGTTGTGCAAGGATGAGGAGAGTCGTTTTTTAAATGTGAAGTCATTGAAATGTAAAAAACAGGTTTAAAGTGTGCACGTGTTTCAGTGTAAATTATTTTAAATTTAAAATAATAAAGCAGTTAAAGTTTCACTCAGACTGAAGGTGGTTTTGGTTGTTTTGGGGGGTTTTGCAGTAGAACAGATTTCTGATCACATAACAGCAGCTCTATTTAAAGTGCGAGTTTAAAGTGTCAGTGCACTGTGTGGGGTTTATCCCCTGGTCTCAGTGGGTTCTCCCTGCTGTAAAACTAAAGGATAAATAAATAAAGTACGGAATATTGAAAACTCCGGAATGAAGAACATTAATCGAATTAAAAACGAGACAACATAAAATACAACACATCAAGTAAAAATGACACGCAGGATGTGCTGAACAAATTAAATATATTCATTTTATTTTAGTTGGTTAACTCAGGAAAAGAAGATCATCTCATATATATATATATTTATAATTTATTTGTGTCTTATTTCTCATCAGGTGTTGCAAACGACCATTTAGCTAAAAACACTGAGCAGTGCATATCTGAGGCTGGTTAAATGTTACTGAATGTCCATGTCAAATAAACCAAAAATGAATAAAATAAACAAAACTCAAGGTGGGACTAATTTACTAAATATCACATCACATGATTTGATCTTTATTTATATCTTGCTCGTCTTATTTAAAAACGATTCTTTGACTTCAGTTCGTCTCTTTTATTTTTAATTTGAGGTATTTGCATTTAGAAATACGTGTTTTAAACTCACCGGCTCCCTTTTCCGTTTCAGATCCCTGTTTTCAAATTTCTTAATCTCGGCCTTAAAGCCTTCCGTCTCCCCGGAGTCTTTGGCCAGCACGTCCATCAGGTAGGCGATGTAACTGGTCGCCAGGCGTAAAGTTTTAATTTTAGACAGTTTGGTGTCCGCGGGGACGTTGGGGATACACTCCCGCAGCTCGGCGAACGCTGTGTTGATGCTCTCCGTCCTCCGGCGCTCCTTCTTCGGCCCCGACGTTCTCCTCTTCCCCATCCCGGCCTGCACGCCCTCCAGCCGGGCGTCGAGCGTCCCTCCGGGCGGCCCGAGCTCCGCGGCTGGGTAGGGCGCCTGGATCTGGAAGTCCGGGGGCACCTCTCCGTGGTTCACCACCCAGCTCTGGAAGTAGGGTGCATCCTGGTGACACCGCTGGACGAACGGGAAGGGCTCGTGCATCAGGTGGTGGTGATGCTGGTAGCCCCCGATCAGGTTCATGTTGAGCTGCGTGACAGATCTGTTCGTTTCCGTGTTCTCGGTCTGCCTCTGCTGCCGCCCCAAAACGGTCTCTGCTCGGGGATCTGCAGACAACCCAAATCATTCAACACTCAAATATGTATTCCCTTTAGTGCTTTAACCTCTCGTGCGGACCAAAGCCACCAACATGGACATCGTCATCAGCATAAAAGCGACTTCAGCCAAGGCGAAAAAGGCCGCAAAAAGTTGATAAATCCAGAGACAGAACTCGGCGCTGTTCGAGGCTCCACTTGGGTTTCTTTTTTGCGATGGTTTCCCAGAGAGGCTGCTCTGATTTGCCAAAGAAATTTGACCCCAGAGAAGGTGTGAGGCCCCCAGGTTTATATGGTTTGGATGTCAGCGTGGAGAGGAGGCAGCCAATGGAGGAGAGCGCCTAGGATGGGAGGAGTGTCCGGAGATGTTTGCAGTCATGTGCGCCATGGTGCCAAAATCTCTCAGCGCTGCACGAGAAGCAAATAATCTGCTCTATGGAGTCAGTTTCACTTTACGCAAAGGTGCACAAATAATTAGAAGAAAGAAAGTTACCTGTGAGAAAATAATAATGTACAAGTGGACTGTCGGCTTTGGTTTTAGACAGATTTACGCACAGATTTACGCACACTCTGTTTGTCATATTTGTGTCCATTTTTACTATTTTTTTAAATCAGAGGGGGAGGCACTTTCTTTTTGTACATTTAATAACAACAATTAATAATTTAGGGAATTGGGTATTTTTTATAAATTCAGCATGAATAAAAAAATCTCCTTTTTGATTTAAATTTAATCTGAATTAAAGAAAACACGCTGTTGGATGAAACAACCTTTTGCGCAATCAAATACCTCTGAGAAAATAAAGAAGGCAGACATTTTAATAAAAGGTCATATATTCATAAGTTTCACCAAAACCTTCTTATTATAAACATTTAGCGGAATCTATTGTCCCATATTTTCTGCTATATCACGGAGACCGTTTCGAGAAACCAACAAAGAAAAATGGAAAGGCATGTTATAAATATTAGAAACATGATAGTTAATCTTTAATCCATGAACATTGTTTGTCTTTCTTCTACAAAATATGGAAATGTTTTTTCTTCCTTCAGCTCGATGCAGATTTAGTTTGATTCTAATATTTTCTCAAACGCGTAATGGTCGTTTGTGCGCATTTTATCAGTCAGTGCTCCTCCAGTAATAACAGCAGGTATGTGTCAGAACAGTGTGATGAATTATTCGCCTCAGTCCTCGGCCTGTTGTCGTTAGAACCTCAGCTGTATTAGTTAAAAAGGCCTTTTATCTGCGCATTAATTCCCCACAGCTCCTCAAACACTAAACACGTCATCTTATCTCCATCGCCTTAAAAACATTATCCCATTACATTACATGACCTTGACGCGATTTAGAAACCATTTACGGCGGGGTCTTATCTAAATACAGCCATAAATCAGGGGGTGTCACCGTGCAGCATGCAGGCTTACATGTATTCCATAAAAGCTCTGCTGCTCGGCGCTCTGTTTACAGCTCGGCCCCGCTGCGCCGCATATCTCCGCGTCAGGCCGCGTTACAATAAATAATCATCAGTCTCAACTTCAGGTCCCTGATTCTGCTCACGTGCACGCTCGGACTCTGCACGGAATGATCCCCGAGACAGTCTGACATGTGCGTGCGGTGCTTCAACATGTTTGAATCCATAAATATTCATGGTCCCTGTGAATGATCCCGTCGTCTCTCCTGATGTTTGATGAAGGAGATCCGCGCAGTTTGAAGATGTTCATTTAAGGTTAGAGCACGTGCAGCTGCTGCTTAGACTTTAATGCGTCATTATTTCACACCTTATACTGACGATGATGATGATGAGGAGCAGGTAACTGTAGGTGCAGCTGAGAGCATGACGTCACATTTTGATTCATTATTATTATGGATACGATCTAATCTGAGTTTAATTGAAAAAAAGACAAAAGCCAACATGCACGTGCTGTGTGAGTGTTTGTGGTTCATTAGGACGCTGCAGTGGGCTGACATGTTTGTTGTTCTCTACCTCCAAACTAAAACAGCAGCATTGTGTGTCTGTAGTTTATTTGCATATTAACAGGATAAAACACTTAACAATAAATCACTGTTAAAACATCCCTTTAAGAGATTAAGAACATTAAGATATAATAAAATGTCTCATTTAGAGAATGTGTTTACATGTTTCTGGTCTCATATCTTCTTTTAAAACTTCACCATCAAACCTTTAAAATGTTCCTTAAAAAAATACATTTTCACAAAAGAAAATAAAAACAGAATAAATATTTAGCTCAACGCCACACTTTGGATTTTTTATACAAATATATATTTGTATTTGGAAGTTGGCATGACGTCACATGACCTGAATACTTAACCCTCTTCTCCTTCAGCTTTCTCATGAAATGACTTTCCTTTTGTTGCCCCTGCAGCCTCTGTTGATTTGAAGTTTATTTCGAACTTTCAAAAGACAGAAGAAAAGCAACATGTGCAAACAATGAAAGAAGCCTTCAAATCCCTGCACTGATGCTTTCATTCATTTAACCCTCTCCCTCTTCATTCAACCTCTTTTTCTTTCCCTCTTCTTTCTCCACGTTTTGTTCTCATCTTGTTTTTAACGGTGTGTCTTGAACAGCCTGCTGACTCCTGTCTGGAGTTTATTCCTTTATTTGTCTTATTCCTGTCGACTTCTGTGTGTTCGACTCTCACTGTGGATGTTTATCGTCCTGACGTCCTGTCTTCGCCCGTCAAAGCTTCTTGTAAACATCTGATTTTAAAGGTGCTCTGTAAATAAAGTTGTGATGTTGTTTCTGTCAGTGGTTTAGATTTCTGATGAGTCAAAGTTGATCCTAAAAAGAAACAAGCTGACGGAGCGTCGATGGAAAGAAACAACGGGGACAAAGTCAAGACGAGAGTCAATAAAAAGGAAACCTCTGAACGTAAAGACACAAAGCACAGAGAGAGAGAGAGAGAGAGAGAGAGAGAGAGAGAGAGAGAGAGACAGAGACAGAGACAGAGAGACAGAGAGACAGAGAGAGAGAGAGAGAGACAGAGAGAGAGAGAGAGAGAGAGAGAGAGAGACAGAGAGAGAGAGAGAGAGAGAGAGAGAGAGACAGAGAGAGAGAGAGAGAGAGACAGAGAGAGAGACAGAGAGAGAGAGAGAGAGAGAGAGAGTGTGTTTCCTTTCTTCCTTCATGCTGCAGGAAACAACGTGGACAGAAGTCATTGATGGACCCTCGATCTGACATCTGTCCGCTGAATTCAAATCTTCACGCTTCATGTGAGCAGAGCTGCAGAAACCTTCCTGAAATAATCCTTCAGGATAAATAACTTTAAAGGCCTGGGATTAAAAACTGCTGCAACAACGCCGCGACGCAGCACATAACCACGATATGACACCGTGTCATGGCCGCCAGCTATCCACCTTTTTATTCCATTGATAGACAATATGTTGCTGAACAAGGTTCAAGTCCCTGCTGCGGACCAGAGTGTGAAGCGGCTCTGGAAAGGTGTCGCGTCACTGCTGAGGTGTGCTTGAGCAAGGCACCAAACCCCCAACCGCTCTGGAGCGCTCCCTGTGTAGCCGCCTCTCTCTCCATTAGAACACAGGATTTATACAAAGTGCAAAGAATGAAAGCATCCCTACAGGTGTGTGTGTGTGTGTGTGTGTGTGTGTGTGTGTGTGTGTGTGTGTGTGTGTGTGTGTGTGTGTGTGTGTGTGTGTGTGAAGGAGCTTGGCCTCTGAGAGTCTCCTGCAGAAATCAAACGTCGGTGAGTGACGCCTTCAAGGATGGAAACAGAAAAAGTCTCCCTCTCTGGTGACATTTTAAGGCTCGAACATCCTTGAAGACGTTCTGACACGCGGGCCAGCCGAGCGCTCCTCACTGATCATGATAAATATTATTATGTCCTTTCTGTCTTTGCTAAATAACCAGCAGAGTGCGTTCATAGAGTGACGTCAATCGAAGCCTGGGCTGGAAGCTTTGATTTGATCCGTCTTGTTTGTGCAGCTCAAAGAGACTGACATGTCTCTGAGAACGTTTTAAACCTCTGCATGAAACAGAAGATGGAGTCTTTGGATATTTTCCTGCAGGTCACATCCTCGTCGGTGCCACTCGGCTGTCAGCGTGAAGAACACCATGCGGCCTCCTGAAAGAAAACCTGACACTGTTGATTAAGACGTCCACTACACAGAGATGAAATACAACACTGCTCCTACTCCTCCCATCCCCCTCCTCTCTCACTCCTTCTCTCCCTCTATCACTTTCTCCTCCTCTCCCTCTCTTTCCATTCCTTCTCTCCGTGTCTCACTTTGCAGCACAACTCAAACCAGAGCCGTTGCTCTTTTTGATCTCCTCCTTTCTCCTCCTTCCTGCTATCACTGGAGGTGCTGAAAGACCTGGCTGCCCGTAATAGTCTCTTCATATTTTGCTTTCAACCCCGATCGCCTGCAGTCATCTCTCTCTCTCTCTCTCTCTCTCTCTCTCTCTCCCGCTCTGCCAGAGGAAAGATCCAAAATAGGTCACAAGGAGCCATCTTGGCCGTGTTATGAATTCTCCTCATAATTGTTTGTGTCATCAAGACGATTTTTCAATAGACACAGCTTCCCTCCTCTTCAGAGTGCTTACCCTCAACTCCACATTTCCAAACAAATATTCGGCTTGATTCAAAGCTGAGCTCGCTCGCTCAGCACGCTCCGCCTGCGCTGTGCATCACACACGGGCTCGTACAGAGATGACTTATAAATAAATATATACGGCCACCTCTGGCGTGCGTCGCCACCGACATGCAGAGCTAATTAAACGCATTGGGAACAATTAGACGTGGCCGCTCCGACTCTTTCTGGGAAATGTGGGCAAACTAGGTCATGCCACAGAGACACAATGCATCATGGGAGAAGGAAAAACACACTGTGCCACATTAGATGCAAAAAAACGACCCTTTGAATTCAATTAAAAACATATCCTGCTCCTTTTTATTCAAGATAGATTTTTACTCATTGAAACTCAACGATCCGCTCGTCTGGAATAAAGTCCTTTGGATTTGTCCCTTAAAGCTGCAGCGAGGCGTTTAACCGTCTGACGCCATCACCAATAACACTGATTATTCCTATTATACCTCATGTCTGTGATCACATGATGTCATATCTCTGGATTCAGCTTTTAGAACTGAAGGCTTTTAAAAGAGTTCATAACAGGAAGTTTATACACTTCAGAAACACGCTGATGGATCGACGCCTCTTCCCTGTGTCAGCTCACAAAGAGAAGTCTTTTCACGTGACGCTGCGATACCAGACGTCTGCGGGCTTCAGCCGTCGACTTCCTGTGGGCGTGGCGAGGGCACGGAGACAGCGTCCATGTTGTTTTCTAACTCTGACTGATCTGATCTGGCACATGAAGGCGTTGATGTGTTTGTTGTGCGGATGATTCCACATGTAGCACGCAGAAACACGGCAGTGACACGTCGCTCTGTCTTCGCTGGTTTCTCTTTCGGATCTTTCCAGAAGTTGAGTTTGATTTTTTTGCTCACAGCTGTTTGATGTTGGAAACTACTCGGCCTGAGTGGACTCCTTCAAAGCTGCGTCTCAAGTCGAGGAGACAGTTTATGTTTGTCATTTAGGAGCTTTACCAGACCATTGACTTTTACTGCAGCCACTCCAGCGCAGGTTTCCCCCCCCCTCGGTTATCTCTCACTTTCTAGTCTGTGTCATTATCTGGACGCAGAGAGTCCTCCGCTTTCTTCTGCTCTTGCAGAACTTTACGGCCGGGCGTCGTCTCGGCGTGAGCGTCCGTCTCGCTGCTCTGCGTGGTCGTCTGTTTCTCAGAGCTCCACAGACCGTCGTCCAGCTGCAGCGATCCTGCCGTCCTCAGCCCATAAAGATAAGAGCGGGACGGCTGGAATGTGGAGCAGAGAGGTGACGGAGACGGGATGAAGCGACGTAAACGGACATAAACTCAGACACTTTCCTGAACAACCTTTTAGCTCCTCGTGTTTATGGAACGAGTCATTTGGACACCATGTTGAACTGTAATGATCGGGAGCTCTTTTATACACATGGATGCAGGTTACGTAACTCCAGCTGTGGCAGAGCCGGTCTCAGTGGAGACGCAGATGTGACACTTCATGGCTGAGAGTCAGTTTTAACACGAGTCGTTTAACACAAGACCGACGTGAAACAAGCTCAGATTTATATTCACTTCGCTCCTTTTGCCCCCTTCCTGAGTGTCCAATCAAAACTGCTGAGTCATCAAAACATTCCCCCCCGTACAGTGTGTGTGGATGGAGACATGAGCTAATCATGGTTTTTTGAACCAGGCTGTAAACATGTTCATGTCTGCTGTAAAAACAGGCTGTTTGAATGGGTGTGTATGTGACTTCCTGTGCTGCTGCAGCCAGCCTCTAGTGGACACTCCAGGAACTGCAGGGTGTTACACTTCAGCATCGTTACTCATACGTTCTCAAAAAGGAAAAATGTTCAACAATTCAACCTGATTAATGTCTGAAAGGAATCATATAAATATTTGATCAATATTTAGTCTGAAGACGTCAGAAAAGTGAACATCTGCTCGTTCTGTGCCAATGTGCACGTTTAAGATGCTGCTGAATGCTTCTAAGTCTCACTTATAGGACTTTTTAAACAGGTTTGAAATGTTTGAGATTATAAAAAATTTAAAATAAAAAAAAAGTTGTGCGATGGACCCCGAATTTTTTGAGAGGAAAAAATAAAATCATTAATTCAGGCATGAACGACGTCATTTTAAAAGCTTTTCTTATCCACATTGTTCCTCACTTCATGTTCCTACACTGGTCAGAAGCCTCCCCTCCACACACACACACACACACACACACACACACACACACAGGACCACCGGCAGGTCTGCTCTAATGATTTCACAGCAGCAGATTTAACAGAGGGAGGCTGCTCTGTGTCAGACGAGCCCGCGGGGGGTTCGGAGAGGCTGACAGTCAAAACATGGACATAAAGGTTTGACCCCGAGGAGCGGCGAGGCGGAGACGGTTCAGAGACCCGCTCCTCTGAAAGCACTTAGACTCGGAGCTGAACGTTTCGCAGAGAGCGTCAGAACGAGACAGGAAACAACGTCGTCTCGTAGACGCCATTTCTGACAGCTGAAACACGGAGACGTTTAGGTTTATTCATCGTGTCACGTCGATTCATTTATTTCACCAGCATCTTCACTCTGCGTCTCATTCATGTTTCACACATCAACTTAATTCAGACTGTTTGTCATTTAAAGTGAACGAGTGGTCACGTCGCTCGCCCCGTGTACAGAGGCTGTAGTCCTCGAGGCGGGCGGCCCGGGTCCGAGCTGTGGGTCCTCTCTCTCTCTCTGTCTCGCTCGCTCGCTCTACAGTCCTGGATATCTTTTCATTCACCAGATATCGTTCAGATTGCTCCTTTAAGTGTCAGAAAAACAAACAGAGATTATTTATGATACGACAAATCATCGTAACGTTCGATGAACATCTCAGGAGGGAAAGTTTGAGTCTTTATATTTCACTTTTGATAAGTCAGGAAACACTTTAACGTCCTCTGATTACAAGGACCGGGACAAACCTTCACATATTAACTGTCATTGTTTACTCATGAAGAGGAACATTAGAAGGCAGCTTCAGGTTTGAAAAACATTCAATGAGAGAGGATTTCACTTTTTCTCACCTGTCAGAGATCTGAGTCATCATCCTCCGTGTATTCTTTGCATGAATCACACACGTATGTTAAAGTTGTGTAAACTAACAGTGTGGCGGCGTCGGGCTCCTTGAGCTCTGTCACATAATTGCCCCACAGGCAGCTAGTTAAAGTCCCCGCTTGTCCATTCATACGTGGGCTCTCTCTCTCCCGCTCATTAAAACGGTGAATGGGCCACAGATGTGGAGCTGTTACCTGGAAGGAGCTCTGGGAGAGGTGAGGGCAAAGGAAGAGAAGTTAAACACCCGGGCGAGCGAGGGCTTTCCTTCCCTCCGCCGAGGCCACCCAGGCTAAACGAGCGCTGCTGCCGACGCTGACAGATGTTACCTGCTGCGTGCGGGGACAGAAGCTTTGAGCCGTGGATCTCCTTCAAGACTGGATTATAGGTATTTTATGACACGCTCAGGTAATCCCAGAAATCTGCCTGCTCTGTTTCTACAGTCCGGCGTCACACGCGAGTCTGTTCCCAGGATGAACGTAGAGAGCGCCGTCTCTTAGTCTTTGTTAAAAACACGACAGAGGAGGAGAGGAAGTTGTTTCTGAAGGACGATTTCACGTCACGGTTTCTTCGTTGGTGCAGACAGGATGTCGTAGTACTCGAGATCACTTTCTGAAGGTCGCATTCAAACCTGGTCTCGCCTCGGTCTCAGACTGGGCGGAGTCCGGATGTTAAATCAAGACCGGTCAAGAAGGATGATAGGAAGGAAAGACCTTTGATTTTTATCCCTCGGTTACAGCAGCGACCTTCCCGCTGTCACGCTCTCAGTGATGGTCCTGGTCTCAGCCTGCCTTGGTCTTAATCTTCACACGGTCTGAATCCCTAAACGTCTCAACCTCCCACGTCCATCTGCCTCCTCCCGTCTGTCTGCTGCATGTGTTAACACACCACTCACCCAGCCTGACATGAGTCGGTGCACTCCTCCAGGAGGACTTTCAGGAGAACTGGATCGACGTGCACAAAACTCAGATCTCAAGAGACGGTCCCCGTGGCCTCCTCTCGTGCTTGTGTTGGATGTAATAAGTAGGCGTGGCCGTCCAATCAGCGTGACTGAGATCACCTGGGCTCATTATAAAAGCTCAGAGAGACTTCATGCACCCTGTTTGGTTTGTCTTTAGCACGAGGCTGCAGCGTGAGCCTTCCAAAGACGAAGCCAGAGGACCTAAATGTAAGCACGCTCAGGTCCGTTTGGGTTGGCGGTTTGTGGTCAGGAGACTTTCTCCCGGGATTGTTGGCTTTTACTCCTCCGTGAAACCAAAACTAAACTTTTTTATTTGTTGCCAGATCAGTGGAGGCTGCTGCATTGTTCTCCGCATGAGAAAACTCTTCATCCAAATAATCAGTGAGTATGTTCTTCTTCTTCTTCTCTCTAAAACAGCTTTTATACACAAGGGGGAGGAGCCATGTAAACACAGCTCTGACAACAACACAGCCAGCAGGACTCCAGCTTCTCCCTCAGGACTCACACACACATTCACACAGGACACACTGGAGTTATCAGATGTGTAACATTCTTCCTTTAAGTCCTCAGCAGGTCAGTGTGGAGGTTTGAAACATGGTCGAGTCTCAGCTGTGCTCTAACTCCCTCCTATCTATAAAGAGCCTAAAATAGCCTCTCCGCTCCGAGTCGCGGCTACATCAGGCCTCATGATAGTGTCAGATCAGCCCGAGGAATGCAGACACAAGCTCTCACACTCAGATTGGATGCTTATCACAGCAACGTGCGCTCTGATTGGATGCTTATCATAACCATATCCTGTTGTCGGCTGACGGACTGACCTTTACGCTATCAGCTCGGGATGCCATGGCGGGGCGAGGCAGCAGTCTCTGGACTTTCCCTGGTACTCTTTCACACCCTGTCCAGACCGACGAGCCGAGCCGAGCAGACAGCAGGCCGTCGGAGAGAACGACTTTAACCACGATGCAAACGGAGAACGTGAAGGAGGACGTTTCCTTCAATTCAAGTCAGACATTCAGAGGTCAGCTGCAGTGACTAAAACTGAGTGATTCAGACGCTGAAACCTCAAACGTGGGCGTGACGTCTGCAGACTCATGGAGAGCCTGTCATCTCTGATTTGTACCCAACATGGCGAGCCTGTCACAGATCTTAATGAAGCTTTAAACGTTTTAAAACTCTAGAAAATAAACATTGAAGAGACGGATTTGCAAACTTGCATCAGAATAACTGAAGTCGTCATGTAGAACAAACGCCCTCTCATAAAGGTTAGCAGCTAACGGTTAGCAGTGTCAGTTAGCGTCTGTGTGAAAGCTGTCAATCAAACCGAACCATCACACAGAGGAGGGTGTCTGACTGCTTTCTCTTTTCTGCACAGTTTGAATAAAGAACCTGAACTGAACTCCATCCAACACAACTGCAGGAAAACATGAACCTGTATGTGACTCTTGCAGCCAGCCCCAAGTGGACACTGGAGGAACTGCAGGTTTTTACGCTTCTGCCTTATTTTAATTTTTCAACAGCAGAAGTTGCTGACGCTGCCCTCAGTGTGATCTCTGTGATCGTGTCTGTTCTTACTGTGGATGTGAAAGAAACCAATCAGGCTGTAAACATGTTTGTTCCTGCTGTATAAATTGATCCTTTGGTGGCGCAGTGGTTCGAGTGCACATCCACACGTATGGAGGCCATAGTCCTCGACGCATCAGGCCTCCTTCCCGCATGTCATTCCCCTCTCTCTCTCTCTCCCTGATTTCCAACTCTGTCTGCTGTAATCTCTCTCAAATAAAGACACAAAAGGCCAAAAATAAATATATTTTTTAAAAAAAAGGATCCTTTGATGCGGGATGCAGGATTGTGTGTTGGACCTTCACGTCTCTTGGAGCTACTCTCGGGCGGATCCTCTGCATTGGCTTGAAAAAAAAAAAGAAAAAAGGAATGACCTCATCGGCTCAAAATGTCAGCGCCCATCGTAGTGAGAAGTCTGCTTTCAACTTTGCACAACAGCAGGAAGTGGAGACTTTTGTTGACATTGTAAGAGCAAAGTGTGGATATTTTGCGTGACGCGTATAAGTTGAAGAAGTTTCACGACGGGGACGTCAGTCTCTCCTCGTAAGACGCTGCACAGATAATGAATTCTGGCTCTGATTGCTCTCCGGACAGAGAGATCGCAGGGAGTATTTCTGCTGCTGGGACATAAATCTGAGCAGGAGTGCTTTGTGGCTGCACAGGTCAGTCCTCCTGTGGGAAAAGAGAGATGAGAGGATTAGGGTCAATCTGGGCTAAGCCCTGCTGGTGCCAGTGGACCCCTTGGTTCCCCTGACAGACCCTGCACCAGGGCTGACATCAGACCCAGGTCAAATAGTGTCTGAGCAGCCGACCTGCTGTTTGTTTCAGCGACTGGAAAAAAAGGTAATGACATCAGGTCAGCTGTCAAACCCTGCTGACGCTCCTCAGATTATGTTCAAGTGATTCTTAAATGTTTCTGGCTGAAGTTTAAAACGTTTTACTCCCATAGGACGGTTGGACATTTGGACGCCAAACACGGCCCACGAGCCTCCGCGCCCGAAGTGCAAATACATGAGCTGACCTCAGGGACCAGGTCCTGGTGTCATGGACTCGGACTGCTTTGTTTTACAGCTGCCAATTTCAACTTTGAGCCAGAGAAGAAGAAACACACGAAGAACAGGTCCATAAATCACACAGTCAGCAGATCATTCATTCATCTGTTCGATCCTTTCTATCAACACACACGATCGATTAATCAGGGAGAGATGAAGCAATGCTTTGGCAGGACACACAGTACGAGATCATAAAGAGGACAGACTCCGCCCCCTCTGACAAAGGAAGTTGTTGAGATCAACTCGTTTTGTCAGATTTTTCTGTCGTGTGTTCAAAGTGATCCGACCTCCAGGCCGTGTTCACGCCTCGTCCACGACTTCCTGCCCTCATCTTTGTCGAGTTTTACACAAACACAATAATTGCCTTTTTTTTTATATTTAAAAAAAAAAATCTGATCTGTTGTTGCTTAAAGGTTCAACATGTTGGATTTTGTTTGATGACTAAGTTGCATCACTTTTATTCTTCTGGTGATTTATTTTAAAAGAGCTGAAGGAGTCAAGCAGCAGCTGAGCCGCTTTCTGCTCCGTCCCGCCGCCCTCTCTCGCTCTCGCCACCATTTTCCCCATTCCCCGGCTTTTCCATGTCGACTTCGCTCTGGGCCCGGCTCCTGAGAAAAAACAGACGCCTCCTCTGCCCCCCCCCCCCCCTCCCACTGCCCCTCGGGCTTCTTTTTATGGCGGGGCTTCTAACACATGACCTCTGCCATGCATTAGCCTGCATGTACACATCCACACACAACCAAATCCAACAGGAACAGCGTGTGATCGAGTTTGGGAATGAGCTGTTGAATGTGCGTCTCGTCCAGCGCCCCGAACGCCTCACGTCACCTCCGCCACTTTCCAGCAGCGATAAAAGCCTTTTGATTTATCCCCTGCAAAACACGTTTCTACTGTAATCCAATCAAACGGCAGCCTCCGAGAGCCAGAAATCATCCCGTGCCTTGTGGACATTTTCGTTCTTCCGGCCCGCTGCCTCATCTGGACGATGACGGCTGCGACTCGTCCCGCTCCTCGCCACATTATGCAGCATGACAAGCTGTAATTTGGTGTACACATTTACCTCATTTGCATGAGAAGTATTTTGCGCAGCCGGCCACCGAGCTGAACGAATTAGTCTAGCTGTTATTTTCAGACTAAATAACAGAGGCCAGATTATAACGATGCTGGGAAGTGAGGGAGGAGCTCGTTTCAGCAGAGCGGCGTTTTGTTCATCGAGGGTCTCTGTCGTCACTCCGTGCGTGACTAAAACGTGCGTGACTAAAAGTCTGCACAAACTGCTTTACTGTACGGGAGGTACGAACACGACACAGTTCAAACAGGGAGGTGATGTAGAGTCACAGCGGCCGCCTGGTTGGTGGTCGGATTGATGTGAACATCAAACGAACCCGTGTTTCTAACTGCAGATAGGATTCTCGTGAAGTCGAGCGGAATCATTTTAACTCGATTTGTGTCTGAATATGAAACATGCATAAACTCACGTCTTCTGCGGTTTCCTCGTCTGACTCAACAGTTTCTACTTTACCTACCCGAGTAGAACTTGTGTTGGCCCAGGATCTTCTTGGTCTGGTTCAGAGCAGAACTGGCGGTTTGGTCGTTGACTCCAGGGACACAAACGAAGGTAAGCAGCTCTTTAGGCTGAAACCTTTCTGTTGCTGAGGATGCAAAAAAGCTTTTCATTAGTTTGAAGTCAAATCACCTGACCAGATTCATCTCTGGTGAAATCATCAGGAGAAATGACGTCGGGCGAGCAGCAACGTTGGTAATGACGTCATCACGAGACTAATGCACCTGAGCCTGCTGACCCTGGGACTCTGCTCTGATTGGCTGAAAGCACGACTCCATCCCAGCTCGCCGTGTCCACGTGAACCAGTAACGACGTGCGCTGTAACGCCTTCAGTCCCACGTGGTCGCTCTGTGAGTTCATTCTCACTGTGGAGCCTTCAGGCTGTTATTAGCTTAGCGAGCCACGTGGACTGTCCTGCTCCCTGACCGGCCAACAGGTCTTTCCTTTTCCTGTGAGCGTCCATTTCACCTGACGGTAATGTTGTCAGTGTGAGTTCATAAATCTTCCTGAAGAAGAACCAGAACATTGATTTTAGTTACACGCTGGTGAATTCACTGCCGACTGCTTGAAAGGACAAAGTGTTTTTTGTTTTACGTTAAAGGACGAGGCCATGTGCGTGTTCTTTACTTGGTCACGTGGTCTGGGATCGTTCGATGGTCTGGGATCGTTGGGTGGTCTGGGATCGTTCGATGGTCTGGGATCGTTCGATGGTCGGGGATCGTTCGATGGTCGGGGATCGTTCGATGGTCTGGGATCGTTGGGTGGTCTGGGATCGTTCGATGGTCTGGGATCGTTGGGTGGTCTGGGATCGTTCGATGGTCTGGGATCGTTCGATGGTCTGGGATCGTTCGATGGTCGGGGATCGTTCGATGGTCTGGGATCGTTCGATGGTCTGGGATCGTTCGATGGTCTGGGATCGTTCGATGGTCGGGGATCGTTCGATGGTCTGGGATCGTTCGATGGTCTGGGATCGTTGGGTGGTCTGGGATCGTTCGATGGTCGGGGATCGTTCAGTGGTCTGGGATCGTTGGGTGGTCTGGGATCGTTCGAGGGTCTGGGATCGTTCGGTGGTCTGGGATCGTTGGGTGGTCTGGGATCGTTGGGTGGTCTGGGATCGTTCGATGGTCGGGGATCGTTCGGTGGTCTGGGATCGTTGGGTGGTCTGGGATCGTTGGGTGGTCTGGGATCGTTGGGTGGTCTGGGATCGTTCGGTGGTCTGGGATCGTTGGGTGGTCTGGGATCGTTGGGTGGTCTGGGATCGTTCGGTGGTCGGGGATCGTTCGGTGGTCTGGGATCGTTGGGTGGTCTGGGATCGTTCGAGGGTCTGGGATCGTTCGGTGGTCTGGGATCGTTGGGTGGTCTGGGATCGTTCGGTGGTCTGGGATCGTTCGATGGTCGGGGATCGTTCGATGGTCGGGGATCGTTCGGTGGTCTGGGATCGTTGGGTGGTCTGGGATCGTTCGAGGGTCTGGGATCGTTCGGTGGTCTGGGATCGTTCGGTGGTCTGGGATCGTTCGGTGGTCGGGGATCGTTCGGTGGTCTGGGATCGTTCGGTGGTCGGGGATCGTTCGGTGGTCGGGGATCGTTGGGTGGTCTGGGATCGTTCGGTGGTCTGGGATCGTTCGGTGGTCTGGGATCGTTCGGTGGTCTGGGATCGTTCGGTGGTCGGGGATCGTTCGGTGGTCTGGGATCGTTCGGTGGTCTGGGATCGTTCGATGGTCTGGGATCGTTCGATGGTCGGGGATCGTTCGATGGTCTGGGATCGTTCGATGGTCGGGGATCGTTCGATGGTCGGGGATCGTTCGGTGGTCTGGGATCGTTGGGTGGTCTGGGATCGTTCGGTGGTCGGGGATCGTTCGGTGGTCTGGGATCGTTCGGTGGTCGGGGATCGTTCGGTGGTCTGGGATCGTTCGGTGGTCTGGGATCGTTCGGTGGTCGGGGATCGTTCGGTGGTCTGGGATCGTTCGGTGGTCGGGGATCGTTTGATTTCTCTCGTTAGCTCCACGAGTAAACGATCCCAAAGTCCCGGTCATGAGTCGTCTGTCTCGTCTCTGAGCACGTTGAAGAAAACCATCGAAGACACTTTTGTTTCTCTCCTGAAATGTAGAAGAAGACGTTTTCTCCGGCTTTGTTTGGTTTAGGATTAAAGTTAAGTCAGAGTTTCTCAAACAATCTAAAGCAGACGTTACTGCGTCTGCTCCAGTCTCTCTTTGTCTGCCTGTCGCTCACCATATTATTGTTTTTAAATATTCTTTTATTTCAGTCAGTGTTGTTCCAGGACGTAGGCGTCTGAAACCTCTCCTGCTGTTGCTGAAGTGATTGAGTGTGATTTCAGGCTGCTGATGGATGTGAAAGCAGTAAGCTGCTCTGCTGCCTCGCGTCATGCTGTCAATATTTCTCCTGGTGCCGTCACACACTCTTTCACTCTGACCATCATGAGTTACACTCTCAGGTAGCAGGTACTGTTTTTCTTCTGCCTGTGATTTACTCCCCCCCGCCCCCCCCGTGAGGGTCGTGTGTTATATATCGTTTATTTGTGAGGAGGATTACGGCGTTTCGGGGCCTGTAATCCATTCTCAGTTTCAAACACACACCCTGTTCCTCCTGACACACGGTCTCAGCTTCTCTTCACTTGTGAGAAAAAAAATGACTCTCTCCTCCTGCTCCTCAAAAACAACCCTCGCTGACCGCCCCCGCCGTGCAGCGGCAGAGATGGGGCGCGTTGTTTTACGGCACAATCTGTCTTACACGTCTCAGGCCCAATCCTATTTTTACGGCTTGCTTATACATTCCTGCTGCAAATGGTTTACATACCGAGGTAGGGAGCCGTCCTAAATCAGCTGGCAGCTCGGTGCAGCTGGGACAAGGTGGAAACCTTGTCATCAGCCCGCCTCACCGGCGATTAATGAGCCCCAAATTAAGATAATAACATCTCAGTCTGACCTGGGCCGGGGGGATTACATCACTTCCACGGAAATTCAATTTGGACTCTTGTCGCTTTCAGTCAAAGCCGCAGAGGACGGCCGTATTTACCCGCCTTGTTTTCTCTGTCAGATTTATTTTGTGAGGGGTCCGGTGCCCATTCATGAAATTGGTGGCTTGTTTTCTCGTCCTCGAGGAGCGCTCGAACCCGGCCGAGCGAAGGTGGAGAGCTTGTATAATGAGCAGAGGAGTTAGAGGGTGATGACTCCGCCATTCAGAGCCAAAACACAATCAGCACCAGTGTTCGGGGTGAAAGGCCCTCGAGTGCAGCCACACAAATCCTCTGTTACCCACTCTGTTTTAAAACCTTGTTTCGTTCGTGTTAGCAGCTCATAAATGGCCGCCCACCGCCTCAGCAAACACAAGCGGAGGCCTTTCATAAGATGCAGATCTGCAGCACGCCGAAATGCAGATCGAACGAGGGTGCAGGAAGGTCGTTGGAAAGGTATTGAAGACTTTAAGACCACAGGTTTTATTAGAAAGATCAGAAAGTCAGGCAGCATTAAAAAAAGAAAATCACAGATCTTCAGTCACGTTTAACCCAAAGAGAGAGAGAGAGAGAGAGAGAGAGAGAGAGAGAGAGAGCGCCGTCTAAACAAATACACTGGCTGAATGTTTTCACTGATCCGTGTTCGTGTGGCTTCAAACCGTCAGCACGTTTACGTGACGTCAAAGTCCGACTAAAACTGGACTTTTAAAACTCGTGAAAACATGTTTGTCTGACTGGAATCCTCAAATGGATGATTTAGTTGGAGGTCGATTGACTCTTCCACCAACACGCCTCGCTCTGTGCAGACGAGGCGTGTTATATGAATTCATTAAATATGAAACAAAAAAACAAACAGCGGCGCCGCGATGTTCACAAACAAGAGGAGAGAGAGAGAGAGCGCTGCACCGGGCCCGGGCGTCGCCCAGAACGGAACCTGTAAAACATCGTGATGGACGGCTCACATTCTGAACAAAACGTTTTTGACAGCAAGGTACGAGCTTCGTCCGTATTATTCAAACTTTCCCACCAACATTAAAACAACAAATCACAGATTCACGTACGAGAAAAGGCCTCGTAAATCAAATCTCTGAATATTTCTTGAGAATCATAACTCAGTTGTGTTTTCACCCTCCTCCTCACTCCCTGAACTCCCCTCTGCAGCCGTGATGACGTAAAAAGAAAAATAAGTTAAATTTCAAATTTGTGACCCCCCCCCCACATCCTCGCCTCGCTGCCAGAGGAATTACCTTTCTTTGCATGTGGGAGAAAAAAAAGCAACTTCTTAAAAGTCTTATGAGTGAAAAGGATGTTACCTCATTAAAGACGAGGTCATAAATCTGTCTCCCTCCTCAGCAGCACCGCTCCACATCTGGCCGCTCGCTGCTGCAGCCGCTCGCCGGCTCTCGCCGAGCCTCCTGCTTCCTCCTGCTCGCGTCACATGTCGGTCAGTCTTCTCGTGCGTGCACCCTCCGCTTTGACTCGCTCTTCATCAACACAGGTGAGTGTAACCTGCATGACTGAGTATCATGGAGGCTCCTGTTGTGTTTCTGATGCTCTCGCTCGCCCTCTCTCTCCTGTCGGCTCTCTCTGCAGCTGCTGATCGAGCTCACCTGTGCAGGAGCGAGGAGACGCTCTCCCCACGTAGGCAGGTATGTTTTTGTAGCTTTTTGAAGGCGCCCGCCGCTTGGCTGGGGAAACGCTGGCGGCACGCGACGCAGCCTCCGACTGAGAGGTGCATGTGTGAACGAGCTCATCTGCAAGATTTCAGGAGAAGTCAGAAATATTGAGGAGTGTGTGTGTGTGTGTGTGTGTGTGTGTGTGTGTGTGTGTGAGAAAAGGTGAATGTTTGAAACGACGTTAAGTAGAATGTGACTTCAGGTGTGTGCGGCTCCTCTCCCGTCTGATGATCTGTGTGCAGACAGGCCGCTCTCCCCTCTCCCACGCTCTCTCACAGTCCATACATCAGTGTAAGAGCAAAGCTGTGACGTCGGGGTCGTGATCTACTGTGACTTGACTTTAAGTGTGTGTACGGGTTGGAATCTCTCGGTACGTGCAGACAGAAGCTCTGAGGTTGTACGCCGACACACAACGCCAGACGCTTCCAATTACACGTGTGTATCTGTCGGGGGTCTCCGAGCTTTGCCCTTTTATGAAAACAGCGAGCGATAGAAGACCACGCCAAGCCGCCGCCGCCACCGGGTGTGTACGCCTCCGATCTGCTCGGCTGTTTGCGGCCTGCAGAAGCTTTTCACACACGACCTCGGGTGCCTTCTGTCGGATTACATGAAGAAACGGAGTCTGTGTTTGAACACAGGAAGATCTTTGCCCGCTTTTTTAAATGTCTGAAAAACTGGTGAGAGCACGTTCCTTCATAAGCCCGCACTTTGATCTGAGGTCAAAGGGATTCACAGCGAGGGAGCAGATACCTCCGAGCACTCCGAGGTCACGGGTCCAGGAGAAGAAGCGTCCGGGTGTTTGAACGAAATGAAGTGCTTAATAAAAACATCAGAGGAGAAGCAGCTGATTATGACGTCAAGAAGGGAAAGAAAACAAACACGTATGTCTGCTCAGGGCTCGGAACGTCATCACCGAGCACAAACATGGCTTTTTATTTTATTGATTAAAATAGATCCATCATCTGTACCTGTCTGGGGGGATTCAAACCAGCAACCTCCTCGCTGTGAGGGGACAGAGCTGATCACGGCTTCTCTTTCTTTCTTTGAAAGTGACTCACTGTGACCTTGAACATTTATAACTTTTCTTCAGTTCAGTCCGTGATCTTTATTTTGATCTTTATCTTTCTAGAAGCCTCCGACTTATCGAATCATCGAAACGTTTTATTGAATATCAGCGAGGCAGCTGGAGATCGTATCGTCATGCCATCAAAAAGCTTCTTGTGTCTCAGCCAAGTCGTCCGGTCTTTAAAGATGCGAGTCGTTAATTTCGATGGTTTTACAGTTTGGTAATCAGCGTTGGCTCGGGATAATGTCATCTCAGTTTTTAAAGACAAGAGCAGCTGGAACACGAGTGGAGATAAGGATGGACTGTGGCCATGTGGCGTCCTGCCCGGGACTCTTGAAGAGTCGGGATCGTTTTGCTCCTGAGCTTTTAAAGGGCCGCACACAGGAAGTGTTCCTGTCGAACCTGAGCAACATCTGTGATATAGAAGTTAATACTCAGTGTTAAGGATCCTCCTCTCTGCTCTTTGAAAGGCGTCGTGTTCGGAGGAGAACGCCGGCGATCACCGTCCGCGTCCTGGTTTCCACAAACGCTGCACAAACACTCTCAGTGATGTCAAACATTGAGCTCTGCTAACGCCACATTTCTTATCCTGTTTCTATTTTTAGTCATGCTGTTGGCGTGGACACACACACGAGGAGAGAGAGAGGCGCTCTCTATGGTGGCGTTACAGTGCTGTGAAGGCGGCGCCATGATCCAAAGTGCAATGTTCTTATTTCATGTTGTTAATTATGCACGTCAGTTTATCAACCAATCAGACGCTTTACTAAAGAGCAGCTGTGATAACATGCAGGAAGGATCTGTCCTCTGTGTTCCTCGTCTTCCTGTCGTCCACGCTTCCTCGCCGCTCAGGTGGACGTGGGAGCGGGCCGGGCATTTAATGTGTTCAATGTTTGCAAAGAAAATAATAACCTTAAAGTATTCCATTATAAATGTTTGACCTTTTTTATAGCATAGAGAAGATGCAAAACAGAAAACATGTTCTGGCAAGAAAAATCAGAAACTAACTCGATATGAATCTGAGCCCTGCGGCGTTTTCTAATCTCTTTCCTGTTTTCCAGTTTCCGTCCACGCTCGACAATAACTCTTCAGAACCCGCACGGTTTTAGTCGCCGTGTGAGAGGACACATCTCCTCCCTGGACGCACAGCGAGCAGCAGCTCCACCTCAAAACGGGCACGCACGCGTCCTGTCGCCATCGTCCGCTGAGCGCGGCGCCGCAGCTTCAAAGCGGCTGCTCGTCTGGCTCACGCCAAAAGCAGTTAGAGTGTTGGAGAGCAGACCGCCAGCACACAAAGGAAGCTTTAATGTTATCAGAGAGCAGGGCTGTAATGATGCTGCAGGCCTCCTGGCTTTTATAAGCAGCCACTAATACAACTATACACCATTAGAGAGGCGCTTTTATTACGTTTGCAGCGCTGCAGGAGCTCATTCATCTGCACACTGATGGAGCACTCCGCCTTTTCTCTGACAATCAAGATGAATGAGTTTATGCTTCTCGTGGCCGGCGAGGGGAGGAAGATGAGCTGTGTGCAGAAGCAGGAGGCCACAAAACACAAAGTTATAGAAATCAAAGTGAAGCCACTTCAGGTCATTGTCAGGAGGACGAGGACGTGTCTCTGCTTTACGGAGCTTTGAGAAGTCCATGTGGCGTCTGGTCGAAGCTGATTTTGTTTAGTTTAATTTTTTTTTTTTTTTACTATTAGATAGATAGATAGATAGATAGATAGATAGATACTTTATTGATCCCGAGGGAAATTCAAGTTTATTATTACTAGATTTATTTTTGTTTTTATTAATTTATTTATTATTATGATATATTTATTTATTATGATATATTTATTTTTATTATATATTTATATTTATTATTATTATATGTGTTTTTTATTATTATATATTTATATATATTATTATATTTGTTTTATTATTATTATTATTATTATTATATATGATTTATTATTATGTATTTATTCATTATTTATAATAACTTTATTTTTTTCTTCTCCCCTTCTCTCTCTCTGGTTATATGGATTTCAAACCATCACTTGAACACATAAAGATGCACGTACGTACGTACACACACACACACACACACACACACACACACACACACACACACACTTGTCTTGTTCGTACTGTCTTGCATGACGGTGAATCAAACTTTTCTTGTATTTCAATGAATCGTATCGTCTTTGTAAAGGACATTCAAACTCGTAATGATTGAATTTGTAATTTGATGTAACCTGTGAACCAGCCGCCGGCACTTTATGTGAAGACGCTCGTCCCTCGTGCATAACGTCTTCTGTACGTTATGCAGGAGAGGTCAGCGTGCTCAGGCCCCGTCAGTCCTGGAGCAGCGTGAGAGCAGGTCAGCGGGGGGAACGAGGTTAATCGTTGAATCGAGCCGAGTGTGAGAGTGTGTAGGAGTTTGAAAACACTTCAGATGATCACACAAGCTCTCTAAAACCAGGTGAAGGGGTGATCACGGACACCACAGAAGAAGAAAAGACGTCCTCTAAAGACGACGTTTAAACCCCCTCGTAGCTGAGATTAATGATACAACATGAGCCCGCTCCAGTGTGAGCTCTGTGTAACGCTGCCTCAGACATCTGAGGACGCTGTGACAGTTATGGCGTCCAGCTCTTTATCCACGGCGGTTAGTAACCGTAAAGCTGGTTATCAGCCCGGACATTCTTCTTCTGTCGCTGCGTTGTTAGTTTGTTTATTCGACACAGAGCTGTAAAAGATGTTCTGAAGCGCTCTGGTGCGGGGTCAGGCTGCTGCTGAGGCTTTGATGAGACACTGTAACTGCACCCGTAGACCCCCGTCCAAGACTGACCCCCGTCCAAGACCAACCCCCCCCCCCCCTTCCTGATCCAGTAGACCCCCGCAAAAAAACAGCCGAATCTAAATGGGGGGCTTTGATGTGGCTGGATGGTGCCTGTTGTTATTGTTTGTATCAGGGCTTATCACGACTGATCCCCCCCCCAACCACTCACCTTAACCCCCCCCCCCAAAAAAGAAATCCTGATTCCTGATCACAGACCCACACACACACACTCTGTGTTTTCTGATCTTTTTTCTTGTTATTTCATTATGAACTTTTCTTCTTCTTCTTCTTCTTCTTCTTCTTCTTCTTCTTCTTCTTCTTCTTCTTCTTCTTCTTCTTCTGTCCTCGGTGCAGCCAGGCTCTCCCTGATAAGGATGATGGATGGGGCAGAACTCTGGCTCCAGCCAAGCCCGGCAGCTTCCTGGGAGCTGAGAGATACAGCGGGGGAGGAGGGGCGGGGTCTAGTGAATGGGGGGGGGGGGGGGGTTTCAGGAGGCGACCAGACTGCCAAATAAAATAAAACAGTAAAGGCTGAGTCACAGCACTTGTTCCAGACCGGTGCTGTAGGTCGGGCATCAGACCCCGAGCTGGATCCAGGAGGATTTGAATAAATCAGTGCTTGGCCTAAACGTGATCGTCTTAAAGAAAAGTGATCAGTGTGCAGAAGATACTAAAACAGGAAAAAAACCAGAGGCTCCTCTTCACAGGTTAAAAGACTCCATAGAAGTCTATGAGAAAATGACCCCTCTTCTCCCTTGATTATTAATTAGAGCCGGAGTGCAGCGGCGGCGACATCAGTTGCTAGGTTACAAGACGGCTCTGAGGTGTGTTTGAAGTTGTTAATTATTCTTAATATTTTCTTTTATTCAAGGTCAGAAAAACAACACGACCACCTGAAGGTTATTCCCTTGAAATGACGAGTTAGAGGGCGCCAAAAGCTACGCTGCCTGCCTCGTGGATCGGAGGCTAAAGTCCTCGACACGGCGGCTGCGGGTTCAAATCCGACCTCAAGCTCTTTCCTGCATGTTCCTCTCTCCTCTTTAGATGAACGAGATGTCGTTTTGATTTCTTTTCTCGTCTGTGAATCCGTAAAAGGCGACACAGTGCAAAGTTAAAGTGACGTGACGGTGACGCCCTACAGCGTGCGCCTCATTAAATCCACATCCTCGGCCTTCTTTTCTCCTTCTCAGAGTCGTTCAGTCTGTGAACAAATATTCATATAAATTAAGTTATTTCTGCTCTGTTTTAAAACGAGTGTTTTGTTTGCTGTGACCGTCAGAGGCTCCGTCAGGTCACAGCTCCGTATCTCTTACTGTAAGTGAGGCGCGTGACCTCGCGGCCGCGTTGGAGCTGGAACACTCTGAGATTACTTTAATGATTTGTTTGGGTTTCAGGACGACACTGAGGGGAAACCCGGACTCACATCTGACTAAATAAAACCTCTAATCTGTGTTTACTTCCCGGGAAAAGAAAGGCATTTGCTTTCATTACGAGTCAGAGCAGATAGTGATTCCCACACACGTTTTCAAGTGTCAGAATAAACTCAAAGACATGAAATAATCTGAACCCACGCAGGCGTTCACAAATAAAGTGCCAAAAAACTGCAGTTCCTCGAGCGTCCACTAGAGGCTGGCTGCAGGAACGCAGGACGTCACAGACACGCCTCATGTTAGGATGAATGTTTTTACAGAAGTTAACACGTTCACAGCCTGCCGCAGTCCGATTTGTGAGTCGTGCATGATTAGGGGCGTGGCCTGATGTGTCTGCAAGCGGAGGCGTTGGAACTGTCCGTCAGGAGGTTGAAGGCCCGCCTCAGCGCCATCTCTCCGTCTGTCGTTAGGTCGACCCAAAGTTCGATGGAGTCGAGGATTTCAAATATGGATTCCAACGCGACCCTTTAGACACCAACGGGTGACGTCACTTCATTCGCCGCCATCTTCCGTCCCTGTGTGACATTTTTATCTTTATGTTGCGTTTTCTTTTTGCTAAATGTTCAGAAAATAGATTTTTCACGTCTATGAAACAATCTGGAAGCTGTCAACGATTATTTTCCTGTTCTGACATAAATAACCTCAGAGGTCAAAGGTCATGCTGTACAGATGGTCCACGGGTCACGGCTTGTGCGTCCTTTGTTTTGAAGTTCCCTTCATACAAACCCGTCAGACTTCTGATGCACCCGGGGATACAGCCAAGGGACAACTTTTATTTCCCAGAATTCCTCCATCCCCCCATAAGGTGCGCGCTCGCCGCTCACGAAGATGATTTAAGGATGTTTATCCCCGCTCGCTTAAACATTTACTTTTCAGCACAAGGTGAAGCGGAGGAGAGAAAATGTCTGAGCGAGGTTTAACCTCTGCAGGATTTAACGCCGTCTCTCTCCACGCCGCCCGACGTTTGCTTACAGTGACACCCGACGGATCAGCGGATACGCACGTGAGCGTGTGTGTGGAGCAAAGTCACGCACGGAGCTTGATGGCGTGCGGGTTTAATCGCTGCTTCGTGTTCGTGTCTGAGAGGCCTCTCCATTTTTCATAACAACGCTCTGTTTTGATCCGGTTCCTCTTTTTAATGACCCATAATCCTTTACTGTAACACGGCTGGAGCGAGATCCAAAGCGTCCTGTGACTTATCATCAGTTTATAGTAAAGAGAATAAAAGAGCGCTGCGTCTGCTCGCCCTGAACCTGCCACTTCACCCGTTTACTGCTTCTCTATATTTAATGTTGATCCTCGATGATATGCAACACCTTGAGATGTTTAGAGGAGACACTGCTGGGGACCGCCAGCTGTCCGCAGCTCCATTTAAGGATCAGGACGGAGGGGTCCCTGCAGAGGACGGGGTCTGAAGAGGGTCCAAACAGCCATGAAGTCTCAGAGGTGGATTCAGGTCTGACACACGTTCAGAAACAGGAAGCTGAATTAATTCAAAGTTGTTCATTGAGTGAAGTGGGGGGAGACCTGTGAGTCTGTGTGTGTGTGTGTGTGTGTGTATGTGTGTGTGTGTGTGTGTGTGTGTGTGTTTGGGGGTTGGGGTCCCACTAATGGTGGGTTAAGTTGAGACAGATTAGGACAAGAGGAGGAAAAAGGTCGAGCATGATTAGTGACCGCCCTAATGGCAAAACGTCGCCTCCATTTCTGTGTTCCAGGGGAAACAGACGGGGTGTGTGTGTGTGTGTGTGTGTGTGTGTGTGTGTGTGTGTGTGTGTGTGTGTCCTGGAGGAATGCAAACAAAAACAAAAAAGTGTGCCTGTTCATTAAACTGCTGGACTGCCAAGACTCCAAACTGCTCCTCGATGGTAAACTGGTGAACATAAAGATTCAGTCAGGAAACTTATTTTGCATTGAGGGAGACAGCTGTGTGTAATGTTTTACATTTAGACTGCAGTACCCATTTTAAACACTAGGGGGTCACAGTTACATAGTGCTCCTTTAACACACGGTGTCGGACCTGTGAGTGTGTCTGAACAGATTCTGCCATGTTGGTCAAACAAATCTGATTACACCCCAATCATAGATGAAGTGATATACAAGGCCCTGTGTGTGTGTGTGTGTGTGTGTGCGTGTGTGTGTGTGTGTGTGTGTGTGCGTGTGTGTGTGTGTGAGAACAGTGACAGACATGGCGTCAGCTGACAGCCCGGCTCGGTCTTATCTGCACTGCAGGAGTGACGTTAGAGAATCAGGGGGCAGATAGAGAGGTAAAGGAGTGTGTGTGTGTGTGTGTGTGTGTGTGTGTGTGTGTGTGTGTGTGTGTGTGTGTTTCACTTTCAGCACACACTTGTCACATTGTTCCTCATTTTCATTTCTCCTCCCCGTTGACACCCGGCTCTTTTTTTCGACGTGACGTAGTTGAGATCTAAAGCTGGTGGAAAACACGCAGAGAAACGCTTCGACATGAATCTGAAGTTCACCAGCCGCCGCTTCTTTCAACATCGGTTTAGAACAAGAATGGACAAGCTGATGGTTTGCTCATGGGCTCAGAGGCGAAGTCGAGAGGAGGCTGAATGCTGCCCGTCTCTGCGTGGACGTTTGCAAGGTCACAAACTGACTTTGAGTAGCTGCAGCTGTGGAAGCCTTGAACCTGCAGCTCTGCTCAGACTACCAACTCTTTAACAGTTGATGTGTTTAGAGAGGTAAATAAAGCTCATAAAACAGGACGGGAGGTTTCTGTGGTTAGCACCAGCTTTATGTTTCTGAGACAGAAGCTGCAGATATATAAAACACTTTATCCTGGGAGATGAACAAACAGTTTGAATTCAAGTTTTTGGATCTGTACTTTAAAAGGAAGAGCAGAAGAGAGCAGCGACAGGCTGAATTGGACGAGGGTGAGAGGAGGTGGTTTCAGACGGAGAGATGACAGAGCAGAGGAGGAGGAGGTGAAGTAAGAGAGAGCCGTGGGAAATATCAGAAAGTGAAGGACAGAGGACGAGAGAGTGATGAGAGAGAGTCTCTGAAGGTCTACAGGTGACCAGGTGAACTTTAAACACGTGTTCTTTGTTTCTCCCTCCCTCAGCAGTGTTGCCAACTCGCCAACTTTCCATTTCCTCTTTTTTTTCTTAAAAGCTAAAAGCAACAAATGTCGTGACATTTTATTTTGAGAAGTGACGACCTGTTTCAACGGCAAAAAAAAACAAACTAAAATGAAAGAATCAACAGACGAGAGATCATTTGTAGTTTTATACTTTTTTTTTTTTGGTCTCTCCCACAACGTTATTGTGTCCATTACTATTGCATGCTTATTGCCAATTATGCAAATGAGTTGTGAGTCAGCAGCTTGGTGCTCTCTCTCCACTCTGCAGCTGGTGATTGAGCTCACCTGAGAACGATTAGCAATCAACGTCTGCAGCATGAAAAGCAGGAGAGACGAGCGCCGTGGATCTGTCTCTGTACAGAAGTTTGTATCTTCAGGGGTCCGACGGCTCGTCAGTGAAAAGTAAGAACATCTCCATCTCTACTTCAATCTTTTGTATGTTTTATATGTGCGTTGATCGATCAGTTTAGCTAACACAGCTAAACTGAATAAAACCTGACCGACACTTAAAGATTTTTAAAATCTGAACTGGGGGGGTGAAAACGCGAGAGGCCCCACACACGAGACGACAAAGAATGATGGATGACAGTGAAGTTCCTGCAGTGTGCAGAGAGCAGCCTCACCACACACTTTCAGATTTACCCTCCAACAACCACACTCACAACTCTCACTACTACTAAACCTCTCGTGGTCAAATTGGACTTCAGCGTAAACAAACATGGCAGGCCGCAAGCAGGAAGAGTTGTCCAAATTATTTACTGAAAGTTCACAAAGAAACCCGTCTGTGCAGGAAGCTGTGAGGATGAAGATCTTTAAAGGGATTCTTCATCTGCATGATGCTTTGTATCATTAGAAACCTGCTCGTGCGTGCCGCCCTCATTTCCCCCCGAGACGGGAAATCTCTTGTGCCTCGTGTTTTTGACCCTCGACCCGCTGCAGACCTATCACAGGTCAGTGGGCGGGACCTCACTGTCGGAATCGAAACTTATCGTCTGCCATCGTGCTAGGAAGCTATGCTAACAGACTGAGAAAACTGAGAAGAATCAAAAGTTTCAACTTCAAATCGATTTTGGAGGTTGAACCGGATGTTCGTGGTCATCTCTACGAGCCGCAGTGTAACGGCGAGAAGGCCGAGACAAGGAGCCCGGGTTCGTCAGGAGGCTTAAAACCCGCCTCAGCTCGTTAGCTTGACTCAAAGTTAGTCTGAGACAGCATTTCCAGCACGGAGACCGCCACCCATGGGACTCCAGCGCCCCCTGCAGGGACACGCGGGGGACTCCAGCGCCCCCTGCAGGAACACGCGGGGGACTCCAGCGCCCCCTGCAGGAACACGCGGGGGACTCCAGCGCCCCCTGCAGGGACACGCGGGGGACTCCAGCGCCCCCTGCAGGAACACACGGGGGACTCCAGCGCCCCCTGCAGGGACACACGGGGGACTCCAGCGCTCTCTGCAGGGACACACGGGGGACTCCAGCGCCCCCTGCAGGAACACACAGGGGACTCCAGCGCCCCCTGCAGGGACACACAGGGGGACAGCTAACCTGAACCCTCTCCGGCCTTAAAGTGGCGTGGCCATCTTGTTCTGTTTATCCTGTTTTAACCAGAAGACTAGAAACAATCCGAGCCCGGTAGAACGTGATTTCCTCTGATCGAGTCAAAATCAAGTTAATCCTTTTTTAAAGCCAAGAAACGTTTCTCTCAGCTCTTAGATACAGTCTGACCCTGAACCGTGCGAACCACAGAGCAGCCGCCGCCGCCGCCCGCCGCTTGTTTCTGTTTGTGTAACGGAGAACACATCAAAGAGAGGACGCACAGATTGCTTTTGCCTTTTCTTTCATTTTTCTTTCCTTCCTTGGTTTTTTCTCTCGACTCTCTATCTCCGTAACTCGGAGGGGAAACATGGAAGCCATGTGACCCTGGATGATTTATGGGACCATTTCTCTTCGTCTTTCTTTTTTTTCTCTTCAGTTAGAGTAAATGACTGGTATGTGGAGGGACCCTGGAGCCCCCCCCTCACGGGCTATTAGGCCTCCCTCCGCCTCCCCCTGTGGAGAGAGGAAGATAAGGGAAAATTGAAAATGAAGAGGACGGAGAGAGAGAGAGATTACTGCATCCACAGGCAGACCTCTTGTTCTACCCCACTATCTCTCCCCCCCTTCCTTTGAGCTTGATTAGCCGCCAACTTTAAGAGGCTTGTTATCAACCTTGGAGACGATGGAAGTTCATCGGCCACAGGACTTGACTGATGGAGACGGGGATGGAGGCTTTCTCTGCGTGTGCGTGTGTGTGTGTGTGTGTGCGTGCGTGCGTGTGTGGAGGAAGTGGCGTGTATCTTTTTGACTGATGTGGAGTCACGGTAGAATGCGGTCAGTTCATTCGTATCCGGGGCCGAAGGGACTCCAACATGTCTGCTCGCTGCTTCTTTCTCAGCCAAACGATTCGTCTAAGTGCTGCAAACGAATGTTCCTCTCTGAAGGTCGTCACGGCTGAAAGCGTCCGAAAATAGATGCAGGAAAGTTGGAGATGTAGAAACTGATCTGAACCACTGAGCGCTGGTTCTACTTTCATGGCACAGAAGTGATCCCCACTGAGGAATAAGTCCACCGAGTGTTTTTGTTTTTAGCTCCAGCATCTGTGTTCAAGCTCATGTTAAAAACCTTTGAATGTGAGTGCGCTCACGAGGAGCAGAAACATTAAAAACACAAGACGCCGTCGTGGCTCCGTCTGAGAAGTTTGAAAAAAAATCATTTTTAGTTTCCATGGCGACAGTGACGAGCAGCTCCCTGTAGTGTTATCAGCTGCAGTATCATCTGCTCTTCATGACCTGATGACATCGTCTCTCTCTCCTCTCTGTCTGAGTCCTCGCCGGCCCTCGATGAGGCCTCAGAGGACGACAGCGCCGTGTAAACATTCCCAGCCCCCCGAATCCGTCTGTCTGCCGGGGTGATGCATCTCCGCGGCCCGACTGTTTACCGGCCGAAGAATGTTAAGAATATAGGCTTCACTCCGGTGTGTGAGCACGTGTGTGTGTGTGTGTGTGTGTGTGTGTGTGATTTCACTGCTCCTTGAAATAGAGTGCAGAGGCCGGGGGAACACGCAGGTGGGGCGGGGTCACGAGTTTTGTTTCCTTTTGTATCGTCTTAATGTTTTGTAATGATCCAGTGGGTTGTGGATCTGGTGAACATTGCCCGGTGTTTAGTCTACCAATCACCACGGTGACAAAGAGTCTGGGTCTGAAGGGGGGGGGGGGGGGGTCAGAGTAGTTAGTGGTGTTGTGGGTCAGGGAGGGCTGCACCGCAGGAGGAAAAAAACACCCTGAAAATACGTCCAGTACGTTTTTAAAAAATCAGTGATAATAAGGCTTAGCTCATGACTCCGCCCACTCAATGAACGCCAGCACGCTGTTTTCTGAATCATTGGGCGCTTCATGCAAAGAGAGCCGCCTTGGCAGCATATGTCGTCCACAGCGAGTATTTCGAGGTGCTGGTAGTTTAGTGGTTAGTGTGAGGCTGGGGTCTGAATCTGACCTCTGGCTCCTCTCCTGAACCAGCACCCTGGAGTCTTCCCGTGTTCATGGTCAGAGCTGGAGTACCTGCTTGTCTCTTAGTTTGAACATCTTGATATATGAGGTCGGTCACATGTACAGTAAATCTGGCCTGCAGTATCAGCAGATATTCTTACTCGCTTCTGAACTCGTCATCAGCCTTTTCTGTCTTTAAATAAGACGTCTCTGAGTGTGACTCATCATGACTTCACTGATATATTTCTGACCATAGATTAGACAAATACAGAGGATTCACTCGTGTCCTCAGAAGTCACAGCTGATTGGTCGACAAAAAAAATCCCCTCTCCAGCGTTCCTTTCAGGCCGATATGAACCACAGAAAACCTGAAACAAATACGACGACTTTCAGGAGAAATGTTTGTGATGTGTTGAAAGTAGAGAGCAGTGAGGGACACACACACACACACACACACACACACACACACACACACACACACACACACTCAGCTGCTCTGGACAGTTTTAAACTGGCTGACTTGTGAAGGTAACTGCAGTGAGGTAACACTCAGCGGTCTGCAGACGTTGGAGCCGCTGTGGGATGAAGCTCATTTTTGAAACCTCTCGGGATGTTTTACAACATTTGCTTTGGGTTTATTTTCACGTCTCTGTTTTTGAAGATGAAACACTCGACTCCTCCATGTTTGCTGTCGCAGCTCTGCACAGTTGGAACACAAGTAAACATGATAACATGAAGAAAACAAACGCGTGGTCAGCGTGGAAGCTTTTTTACAGCTTCAATAGGCGAGGAAACAAAACTGAAGTCCAGCTGGATCTGAGACCTGAGGGGTCCTGGACCGTGGTGAGAGGGTGAGGGGGGTCCTGGACTGTGGCGAGAGGGTGAGGGGGGTCCTGGACTGTGGTGAGAGGGTGAGGGGGGTCCTGGACTGTAGTGAGAGGGGTCCTGGACTGTGGTGAGAGGGTGAGGGGGGTCCTGGACTGTGGTGAGAGGGTGAGGGGGGTCCTGGACTGTGGTGAGAGGGGTCCTGGACTGTGGTGAGAGGGGTCCTGGACTGAAAGTCTTCTTCGGTCATCAGGGGTCAAAATTTAAAGATTTTCTACTAAATGCAAGAAGATTATTTTTAAATTGACATATTTATATCTTTCACAGAGCGATGCACTTCAGTAAAAAAAAAAAAAAGGGGTTTATTGTCTTTTTATGGGCAAATAATGAGCCAAAACAAAGTGTGTGAGGTCGCGGTCGGACTCAAACGACTTCTACTCAAGAGTTATAGATCTTATTCACCCTTTCAATGAACCTTGAGATGCACTTAGAGCTTGTTTGCAGCGGCCGTATATCACTGCTAACAACAGAGGAGATCCTCCTGAAAGCAGCACGGCTGGAGTTCACCTCGGGCCGCTGCCCCCTAGTGGAGGGCAAGGCAAGTTTATTTCAGCAACAAGGCAATTCAAGGAGCTTCACACACGAAATCACAAGTCTTCAACTGTGACTTAAAAGAGCTGAGAGTTTCAGCTGTCTGCTTCTGAGTCTGGGGACAGAGAGCAGACCAGGTCCCAGACCACCTGAGTGCTTCTAAGGTCACTCATGGTCCCTCAATGCTTCAGCGCTTTATAAACCAGCAGCAGGATTTTAAAGAGGACATTCTCCCTCTTTTTTTGGAAACAGCGCCCCCTGTGGTCTAAATGAAACATCAGTGTTTCTCAGCTTTGGTCTAAATATAACATGAATGAAGCAGCAGAGGAGGTTTGTGACCCTGTAGAAACCAGATCTCTCTGAACGCTCTGTTTTGGTGTGTGTGTCTCTTTAAATGCAGTAAGCCCCGCCCCCCTGAGTTTTCGCCGTAGTAATCACTCCTTCGCTAGAGAGAATCAAATTTGCAGACCTGCGTTAAATTTTATCTCCAGTCTGGGGGCGGAGTCTATGGGTGGAGATACATGGGGGGAGGGGAGGGGCTTACTTTACCAGAATCCCACTGTGACATCACAAGGAGAGCACATTTGAAACGGAGCATTTTGTCTCTGTGTAGTCAGATTTCTGCAGACCACAAACAAAGAACTGGATTTATTTCACATGTTGGGGGTCAGTAGACTCTCAGGTTACCAAAATAAATGTCCTTAATATGCCCCCTTTAAAATCTCTTCTCTGACCTCAGTGTAAAGAACTGGACTGACGTGATCCGTACTCTTGGTCTTAGTAAGGACTTGATCTACTGAGGCTAAACACACGTGAAACTCAAACAGACAGAAGCTGTGAATCCTTTTAAGATCTTATGATCTATCAGCTCTCTGCAGAGTTTTCAAGTTAACTTCATATTTGATCGTGTCCACGTTTAACCTCTAATAAAGCGATCAGGTTTGAAAAGCTTCCAGTCTGACGTGACGTTCACTGAGTGTTGGAACCCCCCCTATCTGAATGACAGGGTTCAGTAATCAAAGAATTTGTTGACCCTCCCTCCTCTTCACTCACCTCTCTGCTGCTGCCTCACCTCCCATCTCATCCCTCCGTCTCCTCATTTGTCTGCGTGTGTCGGAGGAAATGCAGAGTCGGCTCTTCTCACCACAGTGACTGTAGTTTTTGTAGATGTTATTTGTCGATGAGCTCACAGCGAGCAGCTGAAGCTTAGCGAACTTCTCTCGTTGGACGTTTTGAAGAGGAAGCTGTAGATGTGTTTGTGGATGACTGACACGTTTGTTGTTCTAACTGCCTCGGGGTGTATTTCTGTATTTGTCCGGGACGCGTCTTGAAAAAGAGGTTTTTAATCTGGTTAAATAAAAGAGTGACATGTCTGGTGTCAATCTGATTATTTTATTTCTCCCGATGGAGTCGGAGTCGTTCCATATTTATGATTCCAGATCAGGCTGCCTCGGCGGAGTACCTGCAACAGCCAATGAGAGCGAGCAGCCAGAGAAGTGTCACCAATGAGACGTTGCTCTTACAGCTCATCTCCCGGAACGCACACTCAGCCAGGATTTCTCCTGGATTCTTTTCCTCCTTTTCTGATTTTCTCTGCAAAATAGAACGCACGTTTGACCACGTGAGTTTCTGTCAGCTCAAATCGTTAAGTGCGTGCCCCGGGGATTCTCCATTTCTGTGCTGAATGTTTAGATCAGGAAAAGTCTGGACACAGTGTAATGACGTAACAGCTCTTTACTGAACTCATGATCTGGTTCAGGCTCGTCAGGACGGCATCTGTCTTGTTTAATATGTTTCATCCTGACGCTCAGAAATGTCTTCTTCTTCTGCAAAATACGAAGACGTCAAAACTGAGTTTGTTTTTGGGGCTTTCGGCTCCCCAGTGGAATTTTTCCGGTGCGTTGTGGGACAGAAAACTTGCCCCTGGAAACTGAGCTGGCATCACTTTTGGATCTTTAAATCCAAGCAAGTCACCAAATGTGAACACACGAGCACGCACACACACCGACACTGAGATCATGTAAGGATCAGATCATTCCTGACCTGTTTGCCCCCTCGCCCTGCCTCCCCTCCACACACACACACACACACACACACACACACACACACTGCACCGTCACCAACCTCCACCTATCCGTCTCTCACTATCAGCTGCTCCCTGCTGCCGTTGTTTGGAGAGGTCAGAGCTGTTTGTTTGCCCGGAGGCCCGTCGTCTGATAGCGTGTGTCGGACTCCCACCTCATCTTAACCTGAGCCGTTATCAGCCCGCTCCCCGGCAACTCCAACCTTGTCTCCCAAAAGGAACACTTCCCCTGGAAATTATAGAGCGCCTCGGCCAGATAGACGGACCCTCTATCTGTCGAGGTGGAAACAGGCAGACAGGATGACGCTCGGCAGCATCTGGACGATCCGACGTACTCAGGTTCAAATGCAACACCTGACCTCTGATTGAGATATAAAAACCAGGAGGCTGAAACCAAGGCTCCATTTTTACACACTCGGTTAAATCTGTTCACGAGAAGGATGATCCTCTTGTGATGTGCAAAGATCTGAATAATGCTTGTAAAATAAAAAAGACAGTAAATGAGCTGCCGAGCATGCAGCTCTGTTCCTGTAATGTGAGTGAAAAAAAGAAACAGTCTAATATATTTACAGAATTAAAAAAACCCAGCAAAAACAAAGCATTTCTGATCTGTTGAAAAAATAACCCCCATCTCGACCCGCGTTAAATTTAATTAAAAAAAATTCTCTGTCTGCACTCGATTTCTAACTTGATGAAAAAGAATGAAGGCGAAAAGAAAAGGATGGACATGAGGCTGTAAGCTAAAGTAACATGTGACAGTGAGGCCGGCAGTGATCAGGATCAGGAAGCTAACCTGGGTCTGGTCTGGTCTGGTCTGGGTCTGGTGGTGTTTGTGCTGCGATACAAATATTTGTGAAAACCATTTTGGGGGTTCGAGACCGTCGGAGGCAGTCTGAGACGTTACCCGTCTTGCCTTCTGATCAGCAGTGTCTCAGGCTGTCGCTGCAGGAAAAGTTTGTGAATCACTAACAGCCTTTATTTGGGCACACACACGAGAAGCAGGGTCGGTAACTTCACCACCTATCAGGGTGCACGGAGAGTGAAGAGGTCAAAAGGCACGCGGTATGAAGCTCAGCGTTTTGTCTTGTGGTCTTCATCAGGCTCGTCACCTGAACTTAATAAAGTCAATTCAGTTGATCTTCAAAAGTTTCTGGAGCTTTCTGAGCTCGGTAAGGCGCGCTCGAAAAAACCTCAGATGTCAACTTGAGCGTGACGAGTCTCCAAAATCATCTGTCTGCTCAAACTTTAATGAAACTCTTCGAGTGGTCGTTGAGATATCTGAGTCTGAAGTGAAGGCCAACGTGTCCTCACAGCCTGACGCTCGCACAGCGGCTAAAATCACGAGGGGTTTAAAAGGGTCTCAGACCTTTATTCTAAAACAGGTGCCCGTGCTCATTTATTCAATCTAACTGAGCAATAAAAAATGAACAAATCCCCTTCTGGGTTTTCAGAACCCTCCCTCCCCGCCTCGGCTCGGATCCTTCTGGCTCGTGCTGGCTGGATGTGCAGCCGTCGTGTGACCACAAGAGAGGAAGAGGGAAAAAAAAAAAAAAAAGCTGTGCTGAAATGACTCGCCAACACAGGATCAATCCCAGCGGAGGCTGGGGGTGCTGACCACCTGATTAAGCAACACGGAGGAAATGAGGGAAGCAAAGGGCTCCATTTTGTTCAGGAGGAAGAGAAGAAGAAAGAATGGGAGGGGATGAAGGTGCGAGGGGGGGTGTAGGTGGGATAAGTCGTGTGTGTGTGTGTGTGTGTGGGGGGGGGGGGTGTGCGGGGTAAGAGTCACAGATTTTAAATCAGTTCTTTGGCCTTTAACGGCACAACAGAAGCCTTCTATGAGCGCGCAGAACAAAGAGGGCAGCAGTGGCCTCGACCAATTAACATTCCTGCAGCCTTTATGAGCCGCCTGGACCCGCCCCTTCACTCACACCTCGTAAAAGTCACAAACATCAATTCTTGCAAACCATAACTGTCATTATAATCCCATTAAAAACAACCCACTGAGCAATTTACAGTGAACACCGGGGCCAAGTGTGCCAGCAGAGCAGGGGGATCGACTGCACAGGAACGCAGAGCGGCCAGAGAACTAATGGGAACGTTTATTGGGAGTAATTTGACAAAATATGACACGATACTGACTGCATGAGTGAAAAACACAAAAAGGTTCGATCTCTGCTCCTCCGGCCTCGTTTAAAGGGCAGATCTGTAACTGACCACATGTTGATGTTTAAAGCTGCAGTTAGACATTTTTGGCCACAAGGGGGCAGACAAACACCGAAACAAGCCTGTGAGTGTATTCTCATATAGTTTAGATTTAATAAAGGAAATCTAAATTTTCTCTCTGAACAAAATACTAATTTGCTGCTGCTGGCTTCCCTTTTTGTAATAGCTAGCAGTAGCAGCTAGCTGCGAGCTACAGCTTCTTCTGTCGTTCTGTAAAACATATTTAAGAAGACTGACCTGCAGCTTCCACGTGTGCGTGCGTGCGTGCGTTCGGTCGGCTGTACTCAGTGCTGTTGTTTCCACACGCAGTCCGACTGTCAGCAGCGTTACTCTGCTCTGCTCCAAAGAGGCGTGAAGTCTTTTCTCAACGGGGCAGAATAGAGACTGCCCAGAGCTTCAGCTTTATCCCGTCTCTTCATACTCTGATAGACGGAGGCATTAATACAGTCCAAATACCGACATGTCGACGGATTCTTCCAAATGAAACCCAAAAAATTCAGTAATCACCTCAATAAAATCCAAAGAATATTGATTTGTTAGCGTTTCCTTTAAAGACAAATGAATACCAGGCTCATAGTTAATTTGTAGGAGAGGATTCTTTGACCTGCAAATATACATGACGTGGCGTCAGTTCCTCTGTTGTCTCTCACTTGTAAATAAGGTCAGGGGTTCGATCCCCAGCTCCTGCAGCCACATCTGACGTGTCCTTGGGCAAGACACACAACCCGGCTGCTTCGTCTGCGGAGGATGAACGTTGATGTTAATGATCTATGACACAGAGTTAATAAATGATGTAGTTGAGGATCAGTGGAGGCAGAACTCAGAGGTCTGATCCACACTGACCCCACATGAACCTCTGCAGGCTCATTGTGAAGTGTGTGGCGCCCTCTAGCTGTGCTGTTCGGTTTTACAGCAGCGTCTGTTCAGTGATGGTTGTTTCTTTGTTTTCCTAAAATGTTCAGCACTAAAGTACAAATAAATCCGAGCAAACGCTGATTATCAAAATGACTTTTATTTACATTAAATCAAAAGTTAAAGAGTCGACACGTGTGAAACTGACGTCTGCTGTTCACACTTTCTCACATTTGTTTCAGCTCAGTTTAATAACCAGAGGTCTTCCAGTTAAACTGTCAGAACTTGTTTGTACAGATTACGTGGAACAGGAAAGTGATCTTGATTTGTGATAGTGTTTTTTGCGGACAGGTTAAATAAAAAGGTGTCTGCCTTCAGTGAGTCACGCCTCAGGCTTCTCCTTCAGCTGTTCTCTGAGCCTCGTTAAGACACGTGAAGAGCAGAAGGAGCGGGTCGGGGTGTCTCGCGGGGATGGAGACGACGAGCGAGGACAGAGGTCATGATGTCTTGGCGCTGACGAGGAGAACTTGTATTTTCCTCCTCTTCATCTCTCTGGACATCTGGCACCAGGAGCAGGATCTGCAGCAGGTGGAGATCAAGCAGTCTCTGCACATGGTGTCCTGCAGGACCAGATAAAACACGTCACACTGCTGCAGGACAGGAAGTCAGGAATCAACCTGATCCTGGACTGCTTTTTGAGCCAGACTTTCTGGAACGATCTGAATCTCTTCTGATGTTCAATATATTTGTTTGTGTGAAATAATGACACAGAAAACACGTTCAGCTGAATCCCCATAAAAACAAGAAAAACCCTGAGCACAACTTCAGCTCAGCTGGAAGGAAACCAGCAAGAAGACAACAGCAGGACTGTGGGCTTACTTTGATGCCGTAGCGCTCCCTCATGGAGACCCTCATCGACATGGTGATGGGCCCGATGGGGCCGCCGAAAATCTCCAGCAGGGGGAGACAGAGGGGCTGACCGTACTCTCTGGATGTTCTACAGGCGAAGCAGGGACAGCACCAGAAAGCAAAACAACCTGAAGAAGAATTAAAGCAAATGTTGAAGTGCCGGCTTCTCTGACAACAATGCAGCCGACCGTACGAGCTGAGACGAGAGACGAGGAACAAAGAGCCGCTTTAAGAGTGAGCAGACAATGTCCCTTTGTCCCAGCAGCTGAGAGACGCTGAAACTAATCTGCTCTTAAAGTTTATCTCTGCTCCTGAGAGGAAACTCCATCAATACTCCAAAATGCTGCCAGTACGGAAGCCCTCAAAGGACATTTATCCACTCTGTTTTACTGTGACACGTTTGTTTTTGGAGCTCTTAAGTTGTTGTTTTTTTATCTCAGGATGTTTTCACGTTATGATTGTCACGTCTTCATTTTTTCCTTCTTGTATTTGTGTTTCTAACAAGTCGTCTGTGTGATGGTTCACCCTGCCCTGAGTGTTGTCTCTGTGTCCTCCCTCCCGTCTGTCGTCATTTCACATTATTTCAGAACATGATACGTCCCTGATTTTTGGATCTAAGCTGTTTATTTGGATTGTGTCTGCCTGTTGTTGCTGCTCGCTGCAAGCTGTTAGTGCATGAAGGTTGCTGGTTTGAGTCCCCGTCTGACAGGAGCCTCTCTGTGTGGAGTTTGCATGTCCAAAGTCTAAAAACATGCTCGTTAGGTCAACGGGTGAGTCTAAACTGCAGTGTGATTGGTTGTCTGTCTGGTGACCAGTCCAGGGTGAAGCCCCGCCTCTCACCCAGTGACGGCTGGGATCCAGCAGCAACCCGCGCCACAGAGCGGGAGAAAGGCCACATAAATATGGATGTTTGTTGCTTCTCTAGTTTTGCATGTAAAGCCTGACTTCACCTTGAGACTGAGTGTACCGTCGTGCTTCTGATTCTCCAACGCTGAAATCTTTGTTTAGGAAGCAGAGATAAAACCTTCAATATTTAAGAAATCAGGGCGAGAGAGTGGGACAGGTGGGAATGACTTACACTAAAGGAGCCACAGGTTGGATTCAGATCTGGGTCGCCCGCTTGTCGGCCTGACCTACAAACTAACCTCTAAGCTGCTTAAAGTAAGTCCCTTGTTGTTCTACGAGGCGCCGTGTTTGTGACTTTCCCCTCGTACACGTCTCGTGCACATTTTCCTTCAACTTCTTAGCCCTCTAAAAGTCTTTGAGAAGTCGTCTGTGTTTGCCTGGTCGTCTGTCTCGCTGCATGAGCCAATACGTGATGAGATAGTTGAAGAGTAAACTTACACTCAGGCACGTCGTCGCAGCAGTCACAGATCCCGGAGTCCCACTGATCAGACTCTTTGTTATCCATCACATGCTGAGGCTGCTTAATGACCACCTTCGAGCTCATGATTCTGTAAAGAGAGATCACACATCTTTCATTCTGTGTGTGAGAGTGCAACATTCAAGGACAATCAAAGTGTCATCAAGCAGGCGAGTTCGAGAAGCAAGAGGAGAACCGTGCCGGGAGGTTCAACGACAGCAGACGCACACGCTCAAATCAAACTAAACGTTTTTACTCCGTCACAATCGCAACGTTTCCACCCGAGCTCTTCTTCAGGTGATCATCAAGTCACAAAAAGAAGAGAACACACAACCACACACACAAAGGGAAGAATGAGAAACATGTCTTCAGTCTGGTGTGAGGTACGACCAGCACCCGGAGACCTGCTGGGAACATTTCTGTGATGTAGGTCAGTGCCAGGCTACAGGAAACTGAAGTGCAGTGACGATGAGCTGGCTCGCTAACCTGGCTGCAGCATTTTGAACTTGTAGACGGTTAAGAGGAAGGTGTTGAGGAAGGTCAAAAGTGAGTCACAGGAATCCAAACGGGAAGAAATGAAGGCGCGTATCATCATCTCCATCGGAGCTGTGGGAACGATGGGCTTCAGTTTGGTAACTTTGCCGAGTTACAAACCATTACTAATGAAAGGTGACCTCATCATGGGGTCAGTTAGAGTTCAGCAGACTGACCTAGATAAATCCTCCCGCTGGTAAAGCTGACAAAAAGTCTGACCACACAAACACTGAATATAAAGAATCAAGAAAACAAAGACACACGTATGAGGAGAAGTCAAAGTCAGTGGTCTCGAGACCTGAGAGGATTTCTCACCTGTGAGTTTGTGACGAGAGCGCAGGGAGTCGAACGTTCAGTCACAGCTGCAGTCTGTACTGTGTTCAGAAATACCTGCAGACAACAGAAGTACTTAGAATAAAAAACAACCGGCTCAACCGGACCAACCGGTCTGTCCTGCGCTCCTTTCACATCACGCTGCTATTTGTTTTTTTTGATTGCATCTAGCAGAGGATAAAAAAAAGAAAAGGGAGCGGTGATGACCTGATGGCTGCCGAACCCCGCGTCATCTGTAAACCCTGACGTCAACACGAGATCTGAATGTAAACTTCTTCAGTGTCTCCTTTAAACGTTAGCAGCCGACGTCCTCATCCAAAAGAGTCTGTAAACATCCAGGGACAAATCTGTTGGAGTTACGTTCACAGTCACTCGTTCTGTCAGAAAACAACAAACACATCAGCACATCAGAGAAGGTGACTGTCGTGTCTTAGTGTGTGAGACAGATTCAGACAGAACGCTCTGACGTGTGGGATCGATTATTCTTCATGTCCACGTTGTGACCCCGTGCTTGTGCATGAACCGTACCGTGCAGAAGCACACCTCCTCTAGGAGCGCCTGGGCCGAGGAAGTGTACTCGTGATGTGCGAACGAGCCGATTCAAGGAGCCATTTTTTTATTTCTATTTTTTATAGTAAAGTAATTCAGGGAAGAAATTAAACTTTCCTATCGAGCCGGTTCCACAAACAACCTTCACAGACACAAGAGACCTGTGCGTCCTGTTGGAAGGAATAAGACAGCTAGCGTGCATGCTAGCTTTTTTATTGAGTGGTTCCAGAGTTACAAGGATCTGTAAATGCAATGAAAACGATTGGCTACAGCAATTTATTGATATTAGAACATGCACATTTTTACTTTTGAATACTTCAGTACAAACAATGTATTGTATTATAAAAGGTATAAGTGATAAGTGAAAGAGCCATTTGGGAGCTGAAAAATCTTGCTTGATAAAATAACGACAAGGGTCAAATACATGAAACTGGTCTGACGATCGATTAGTCATCCTGCTGGCTCACAAAGTGTTTCAATAGGAGGAAGTGACTTAATGGTGGCTTTTCCATCAACAGGCCTCCTTTCAGTTGTGAATGGATCAGCCCCTCCCGCCTTTAAATGTTTAACGTTCATGTTGGTTTCACAACAGCACCGCAAACCACAGCAAAGGCCTGTGGGTTAACTGGGATCAACGGCTCAGGAGGGCTGTTTAAATTGGAGTCTCAGCCGATCCATCTCTCAGAGATGTTGGATTGTTGCCTTGATGCTTGACATGAAGAACACCAAGTGAACAGTGATAAGAAAATAAAAGGAAGAGATTGACAGGTACAATAAAAACAGAACCCATCCCTCTGTGAAGAGCCCTACCCTGCATTCCTGCTGCGTGTATGAAGAATGCCACAGTCATGACTTTGAATACAAACAGTTACATAAAATAACATTTCAATAGATTATTTTGTAACGCTAATCCAACGCCATGCGGTCTGTCCAGAATTCGCGGATGGTTGATTTTGGATCATTTATAAAATAAGCTCAAACACACGTTTCTGATACTTAGCCGTTTTTGTTCAGCGGGATAATCTTTACACTTTATATGACGTTTGACGAGTGAATGCAGCCCAGAGAAGTAAAAAACTAACGTTATGCTACAAGCTAACTACGCCAGGGGCGGAAGATTTTGACGTCATGACCGTTATGCTTCATCCATCTCTGATAATCAGCGGTTTTGACAAGCTAGCCAAAACCGTAGCTTAATACAGAAACATTAAACCTACAGAAGACATCACGGGGTAAGGAGGATTAGTGAGAGAGTCCCCGGCGAGATGACGTTTCATGTCTCCATGACAACCACTGTAGTCTCAGTTAGCCACTTGTTAGCAACCGCTGTTTTAAGTACGCATAAAAACTTTAAAATTCACAAGTGGGGGTTTTAGCTAACGTAATTTATCTCGTCTAACAAAACGTCAACATCTCTTCAGCTGTGTTAACCACAGACCGTATTTCAGGCATCAAACCACAAACACATTTATACTTTTAGAGCTATAGGAACCTAAAATGCTGACTCACTTCCTGCTTTTAGGCCTCATTCCTGGAACACTGTACAGAATGACGTCCAACCAACTCATCTGGAGATTATCTGTGAATCTCTGAGTTTAAGATTAAACTTTGAGCTATGTGAAGCACGCTCTGATCTACTTCATCTCTCCTCAGCTGTCATGAGATGTATATTCACAGGTGAATTAAAGACAAACAGGTGACTGCACCTTGTCTCGTCTCTTACTGTACCTTGGGACATTCTCATCCCTCTGCGATGCAAAAAAACTGAACTTTAGTCGCTCGCTGCTTTTTTAACCTACTTTGGGAAGGTCGGGTGCGTAATCGGAACGGCGTTCACGATTTGGCCTCATTTCAGTTCACTTCCTCTTTTTCATTAATGGAAGGTTATCAGACGTTTCAGCTCAGCCTCTGATCTGTACACGGAACTTTATCAGCGGCTTGCAGCATGAACTATAACATGAGACGTAATCCTGCTTCAAACTGGATTGACCCAACGATGTGTGTGTGTGTGTGTGTGTGTGTGTGTGTGTGTGTGTGTGTGTGTGTGTGTGTGTGTGTGTGTGTGTGTGTGTGTGTGTGTGTGTGTGTGTGTGTGTGTGTGTGTGTGTGTGTGTGTGTGTGTGTGTGTGTGTGTGTGTGTGTGTGTGTGTGTGTGTGTTCTTCTCGTGTGTCGACGGTGGGTTTATTCGGGTCAGTGACGAGGAATGCTGATGGTTCTTTTCTAAGTGCCCCGTGGTTCTTCCTGACACGCCAGTCTGACAGAGACATGGATAGATAGATACTTTATTGATCCCAAGGGAAATTCAAGGTACAATAAATCTGCCCATGGCCTGTCAGCAGTTTGTGTAGAATTCAGTGTTACAGAGAAATTAAAAGGATTTTGTGACAATAAGAAAAAGCGAGACCATTTGATGCCATACAAATAATAAAAAGAAAATACAAATAATAAAAAACTAAAATGGAGTCGCTCGACTACTATAAATTACGACAGTCCACTGCGTCAGCGTTTCCACAGCTTCCGTTATCTTTGACCCAGATTTTGGAGCAGAGTGAACCATGCTGAGCAAACTGACCCTGTGATCCAGCGTTTTCTCTCCCTCCGTGACCTCTGACCCCCCGAGAGCTCTGAGTCAACACGTGAGCTGCAGGGTTTTGAATGATCACATGGGGAATAGTTGGAATAGCTTCAAAGCAGCAGGAAGAGTTACAGCAGCCACATGTGCGTCTTTGTGCTTATTCATACATGTGGATTCATGCAGGGCTCTTCGGTCCATGTGCTTTATGAACGTGAGCTGGTTCAAGACGTGGGGTCAGCTGTTGTGGTTAGATATTTATTTGGAGTCTTGTTTGCTAAGTCGTGCTCCGGAGTGTGTTCCTGGATGAAATTAACCTTAAATCATGATGGGGTGCAGGATTGTGCCGAGTCAGCTTCAGGGAGAGATGAGCTTAAAGCACAATGTTCCCGAGGCAGCGTCCTGCAGCACAAATATCCAAAATGAGTAACAACATGAAGGTTTTCAGATCGGCGTCCATATCTGGAAAATGTTTGGTAAAGATGATCAGGATCGTATTTGATGTGAATCACAACGCTGACATCGTTTACAGAAAAAACAGGAAACATAAACTTTATTTGGTCTGAGATGAAAAACAAACCTGAAATGTTAAAATTCTTCAGTTGATGAGTGCCTCTCCCCCGTGCCGCGTCAGACGGGCGCCCTGTCCAACACGCCTGGACCAAACGTGACCAAACTGGACCAGCGCCTGAAACTGTCATGTCCGTCCTCCCTCCTGTATCAGCGTGCTGCTGATAAACCTGCTGAACTCAGCGAGTGAAGCTAAAGACCAAATATATCTGAGCAGAGCAAACAGCCTGCAGAGCAGCTTGTACCTGCACACCGAGGTGACCGACTGTCCGTGCACGCGCAACAAAATCCAGACCTGCAAATCTCTCAGAAAGGTCCACGTTCACCAACAAGTTGTTATCGATGAAATCTGTGGAAGTGTTACGGACACATTCATTCCTGCTTTTTTATTAAATCAATGATGCTGCAGAGATTATTCTTCATCAATGTTAAGGAAATTCAGCGCACCCTGCTAAAGTCTGGGAAAAGTCTTGGTTGAAGATTAATTAAAATGAAGATGTGCAACACTCGTTGGTTTGGAGCATGACCCCCCCCCCCCCCCCCCCCCCCCCATCCCACCAGAACATTTCACAAACCTGCAGATTAAATAAATAGATGGATTCTGGACAGCGTTTCTTGAACTCTGAGTGCTGTTCATTTCCATCATTGAGTTTTTTCGCTCTGCATGTTCTGATTGAACTTTGCTCTATGAGCTCACTACATCGGGGGCTGCCCTGATGAGGGGGGAGCTAAAGAGAGAGAGAGAGAGGTACAAAAGAGAGCGAGGGTGAGACAGCACTCTGTGAACCAACAGTCCTGCTGGAGGAGGAGAAGGAAGAACAGAGAATCTGGATCTGATAAGGAACTCTTGAGAATCCTCTGCAGGTTTGCATTAGTTTTTATTTATCTATACTTTTATCGAAAATCTGCAGCTTTGTGACGGCTTCAACATTTTGATAGCAGTTTATAAATGTTTGCATGCATGAATTTAAATCTGATGCTGTAATGTGGTTGATGTGCATACTAATGTGATCAGGGGTGATAGGACTTGACTTAAGGTGACTATAAGAGAGGCAAACACAATGTGAAGTCAAATTAAAAGGGCGAGTAAGGGAACATAAGCTCTCACTCATCTGTCTCTCTGAGAAGCTTTAAAACTCGAGTATAAACTGCTGAAAAACATTCAGTTTGACCTCGTTCTCATCGCTGATGTTTGCATGGAGAAAAACATCAAAATCAATTAAAACACATTTCAGTCATTTGGTATATCTGGAAACACTGCAGAAATTAAATCTGCTTCCACTGTATGAATGTGATTATTTTGAATTTCTTGCACAACTAAAGAGATCTCTGTCTCTCACAGGTTATTGATGATTATTGCATTGCAGTCGTTCTGCAGCAGCTCTCCAGACGTTGGTTTCCTGGTCTCAGCTCCTGCTCTGCCTCAGCCTCGGAGCCAGTCTGCAGCCACAGGTCAGTTCGGTGTGTTCACGCTCTTTGAAGCATGCAAACAGACGGAGGAAAAGATCATCTTCCTTTTCACTTCTTGCTCAACACGTGGATCACTTTGTACTGCTTGAACTCTCACACGTCTCTTAAAGGATCTCTGTCTCCTCCTAGTGGAGGCTTCAGGACACACACACAGGATCTGTCCAGGCTGCAGCCTCCTGTGAGCGGCTCTCTTTCTAACAGACATTTCTCAAAGACTGTCCTTTCCTGCAGCTCTGCAGAGCTTTTTAGGACTCTCCAGCTCAGGGTACCGGCTTTACAAACCTCAGCAGATTTCCAGTAGGGAACAGATGTTTAACATAAAACTTTACATTTTTAAAAGCTGGCTGAGGGAAGAGCCAAAAGGAGGAGTCAGTGTTTGACCTACATTCTCTGTAGGGGAGAGAAACGTGACTCTAAACGAACCCATGTGTTGCTTTCCATTGCAATGCATTTCACGGTGAATGTACAGATTGACTGTATCAGCTTTTTTCCCCCCAGTCTGTTGACCCACATAAAGGCTGCAAGAGTCTGTCTTTTAAGATTTCTAGAGCCTCAGAGGTAACATATTCCTCCATGAAAGTGAAAGTATTGAAAAGGAAGATTTATCTGTTTCGTCCCTCTTACATTCCCTGTGATCATTTCTGTGTCGTTGATCTCATTTAACACGTCTAATGCTGCTTCAAACAGCTGCTGAAGAAGCTCAACGCCAGCGAGGAGCCGCAGAGATGTCTGGCTCTCCTCTCCAAGAAGACACAGACTCCGTCCTCACTGCAGCGCGGCTGGCTCGCAGAGGATGGACGGAGGACGGCCAGAAGTCAAAGTGGCAATTCTCCCACATGAGGAGTTCACCTCGCCAAACGACCGCCACGACTTCAGATGAGAATCGGGTTCAAGTCCGTGTCGAGATTCACGTGAAGGACACCAGGAGCAGGCCGGGTCCCGCCTTCAACGGCCGGTCGACGTCTGAGATCAGAGAGACTTTGAAAAGGGCAGAGAAAGACAAACAGAGCAGTATAGGTGCATTTTTAGCAAACAGACAAAATAACATAAACACTCTGAGGGACAAACAGAAGATTCTCTGCAGTCAGACAGGTGTCATCTATGTGTGGGCGTCGGGCTGTCGTAACAAAAGCAGACCCTCCAGAAGGTTAAGGCCCCCCATGCTGCCCGTGATCCCTGAGATATGACCTCATGATCCCCGAGATATGACATCATGATCTCTGAGATATGATCCCTGAGATATGACCTCATGATCTCTGAGATATGACCTTATGATCCCTGAGATATGACCTCATGATCTCTGAGATATGACCTTATGATTCCTGAGATATGACCTCATGATCTCTGAGATATGACCTCATGATCCCTGAGATATGACATCATGATCTCTGAGATATGACATCATGATCCCTGAGATATGACATCATGATCTCTGAGATATGACCTCATGATCCCTGAGATATGACCTCATGATCTCTGAGATATGACCTCATGATCCCTGAGATATGACCTCATGATCCCTGAGATATGACCTCATGATCCCTGAGATATGACCTCATGATCCCTGAGATATGACCTCATGATCCCTGAGATATGACCTCATGATCAATGAGATATGACCTCATGATCCCTGAGATATGACCTCATGATCTCTGAGATATGACCTCATGATCCCTGAGATATGACCTCATGATCCCTGAGATATGACCTCATGATCCCTGAGATATGACCTCATGATCTCTGAGATATGACCTCATGATCCCTGAGATATGACCTCATGATCCCTGAGATATGACCTCATGATCCCTGAGATATGACATCATGATCCCTGAGATATGACCTCATGATCCCTGAGATACAACCTCATGATCTCTGAGATATGATCCCTGAGATACAACCTCATGATCTCTGAGATATGACCTCATGATCCCTGAGATATGACCTCATGATCCCTGAGATATGACATCATGATCCCTGAGATATGACCTCATGATCCCTGAGATACAACCTCATGATCTCTGAGATATGATCCCTGAGATACAACCTCATGATCTCTGAGATATGACCTCATGATCCCTGAGATATGACATCATGATCTCTGAGATATGACCTCATGATCCCTGAGATATGACCTCATGATCTCTGAGATATGACATCATGATCTCTGAGATATGACCTCATGATCCCTGAGATATGACCTCATGATCCCTGAGATATGACCTTATGATCCCTGAGATATGACCTTATGATCCCTGAGATATGACATCATGATCTCTGAGATATGACGTCGTGCATCACTCGGTTATGGCGGCTCTTCCTGGTGATGACAGGAGCGCTAACATGTGATCCAAACTGTTACTAAACTTCACGGCTGAGTCGACTGAATAGATAAATGTCTAAAAATGAAATGTATTTCTTTACTGTTCTTGTTTTATATCAGTACAAAATAAAAGTTGTTATTGTCATTTTGTCCATTTGTCCTGCTCGTCAGAGGGGAAAAACTAGAAGGAAATACAAACTTAAAAACTGATGATGTCTTTTGAATGATCCTTCATTGGACTCTGGAGGTTCTGAGATTAAAAAGCTAAGGCCTGAAAAACAAACCTTTCATTTAAACAGACTGTATGTCCAGTTTGGGGACATTGGGCGGGAGGTGAGGGACACCCTGGACTGGTCCCCTGAGAGGCTCCTCGTCTGATTTAACTGTGTATCAACACGTGCATGTTAGCCTCGATAACACTCCCCTCCTCGTTTGTTGGGCCCGGGTGGCTCCTTCTTCTTCTCCTCCTCGCTGTTTCAGCTTCACAACTTTTGTGCTGCTCCTTCAGGACAACACGTCCAAATATAGCGGGCCAAACTGTCACTGTATGTGCATCGACCCCGCCCACACAAAAGAGGAGGGGGGTTTAAATAAATGTATATGAAGTTTTGCTGATCATTGCTTCAGTTCAGGACTGATCCTGTTTTTGATTACACCCCCGTGGATGATGCATGCACGGAGGGAACATGTAAACCACACAGAGAGGGCCGCTCTGACGGCTCAATGGCTCCATCTAGTGTCAAGAAACGAGAATGTAATAACTTAGAGGTCGTCCTGATCGGCGTGCCCGTCTCTCACGCTGTGCCTCGATGTGGCCTGCAGACTGCTGAGCTCTCTTGGTGCATTCATGCGGCGTCCGAGTTGTAAAAGCTCAAGCTTGAAGTAACAACCCGGGAAAGAATTATGTGCCCAACTTGACGTCAGAATCGTCCTCACATGGACGCCATGAGACGTTTTGTTAACGTTAACACACTTATTAATGAACAGATTGCACATCAGCGTAGCTTCAAAATAACTCGTAACAGAGCCAGACTTCACCATCCGAGGAGCACCTGAATGCAGCATCTTTCTCATTCACAGGCAGAGGCTGCTAGCTACTGCCCTTTGTGATGTCATGAAGGGAACATCTCCAAACGGCCTGTTTGAGCAGGCAGAAGACGGAGAGGATGGACTCTTCTCATCATTGGGGGGTTTAGAGACAGACAGAGACACATGTCAGTGTGATGTGACGCACAGGAAAGAGGATTATAAATATTAGTATTTATTTGAGTCAAACTGTGAGAGGAAGTCGTGATTCTGAAACTTAAATAAGACAGAAGAACTTTCCTCTGCGTCTATTATTCACACGTTGATCGTCGGGAATAAACGCGATAAAGTCTTAATCACTCCTGCTCCTTCTGCTTCCCCTCTTCACGTCGCTCCCGGCCAAACTCCACCACTAAAGGTTTCCCGTGTAAACGGTATCCATGGACCAACCGCAGGGCTCTGCCGGCGGTTTCAGCGTCTGCCAAAGGAAAACAAACACACTTGAAAATAGATCAGTGTGTGTTGTGTTATCAAACGTGAGCAGCTCAGCCACTCTCTCTCTCTCTCTCTCGCTCTCACCTGGCAGAGTGACGAAGGCCTGACCCTTCATCCGTCCTGTCAGCAGGCGGTAAACGACTGGCGCTCCGTTCGCCTGCTCAAACCTGGAGAACAGCGCCACCAGCTGGGCCACTGATGCCTGTGCACTCAGGTTCTTCACACACAGGACCTGCAGCGAGGAGAACAAAAAGAAAAGCGTTGAACACGTCTCCCTGTGCGTCATCTTCACATCCGTGAATCACTGCAGAGTCTAAAAATGGAGCCTGAAGTCGACCACAAAGTCCGACTTAAATTAAGACTCCGAGCTCGTCAAATTCACCAAACGTCTTCGTGCATTAGCGGATATTTTTTTTACTTATAACATAAAACTCTTGAACTCAAAGTTGATCTGGACTCGTCAGGGGAACGTGGCTCGTAAAAACCCGACCTTGGAGGAATTCCCCGGCTGGTAGTTTCTGAACCTCGGGATGCTCCTGATCCCGTCCTCAGATTCTCGGTTGTTGAGGATTTCTTCGTCTGAGATCGTCTCTATCTCCCCTCGGAGAGTCAGCGGCCGCTCTGACCTCGCCGCCCCCGCTCCACGCAGACTGCCGATTGGCTGTTTTATGTTTATCTGTGCCGGAGCCGCCGGTCTATCCTGAGCCGGCTGCTGCTCGGGGGTGACTGAACTCCACTCTGACTGAAGGTCAGAGGATGCATGTGATTGGTTGCTGTCCCTCTGCGGGTCCTGTGATTGGTCAGATTCAGCTCTGAGTGTGGGCGTGTTGGATGATTCTCCCTGAGCGTGGCGTTGTTTCTCCATGCTGAGAACGTCTCTGTAGAGAGAGTCCATTGGATCTGAGGACGACTCCCCCTGCTGGCCATCCTGGTTCTCTTCATCTGTGGAACACAAAGAGGGCACTGACTCACTGAACTCATCTCCCCTCTGCTGCTGCTTTTACACTTTTAATACTCAGACTTTTCTTCTTTACTCATTTTACATGTACTCTTTGTTTCTTCATCTTTAAGGTGTTTGAGGTTTATGTTTCTCCTAAGTCTCATAAGACCAAATCTGAGTCCATACCTCTGTGGTAAAGTGCGGTGAGGAAGCCCAGGCGGTCGTTTCCCTGGAAAAGCGCTCGCTCGATCTCCATCTCCCGGCGTGAAAGCGGCCGGCTGGAGGCGAAGCGCTGTGGGCGGGACAGGAGCTCTGCATGGGCTTCCATCTTGTCTCTGATCACCTGCAGGCGCTGCTGCTTGGCACCTGGAGCCGCACACACGCCGTGGGACTGTGTGGACGCAGGAGGGGGGTCAGAGACAGACGATGGATACATCAGAAGTGTCAACAGCTCGTGTCCGCGTCCTCGGGGGGGTTTTACCTTCTCGGCTCCCTCCGCTGCGTCTCTGCTCTGCCACAGCTGGATCTCGGCGTCGGTCAGGCCCAGCTCCCGGAGGCTGGCCAGCTCCGTCTCCCCGTCCTGCAGGGCCTGAAACTGGGAGAGACTCCTCACACCGGCTGCCTGTTCGCCAAACGGCCGATAGAGCGCCGCCGGGGCGAAGCATTGTTTCTTGGCTACACATCTGCAGGACAGGACATCGTTCAGAGTGAGGTCAGACTTCATGTGTCAGGTAGAGCGAGGGGCTGCTCCCCACTTAGCCACGCCCCTTATTGCTTTTGTTTGTTTACTTCTGCCATTGAACTTCGATTTGAATAAATGTAATATATTCATGCAGTAACTCCACGTCTTCCTCCTCTCACTGGCTCTAAGCCAGCTGTGACAGCATCCAATCACAACTTTTTTTATAGCACAGACCGACCTGCTGGGAATAAAGCAGCAGCAGACTGAGCCACACTCCAACACACAGACAGGCTGTCACTGCACTCAGTACATGTAACCAGTGATGGTCACTTCAGTTTGCATCGAGAGACACTTTGGATCAACAATGTGGAAGGAGATCCTAAAAACACAGACTCACACTTTGAGCAGGACGAGAAGGATTTTGAGTGATTTGTGGTTACCGAATGTTTTGTTATAAATTGTTTCTATAGTTCATTGTGTGTGTGTGTGTGTGTGTGTGTGTGTGTGTGTGTGTGTGATGGATTTAACATGCTGCTGACAGAGAGTGACTGACCGTTGGATGTCCACGTCAGTGTGCAGCTGCTGCAGCAGGAGGCTGTGGAGCTGTCGCTGGCCCTCCGTCTCCTGCTCCTCCAGCAGCGGGCCGTCCTCACAGGACTGCCGGCTCACTCTGAGCAACACAACAACACCAGGCATCAGGTCACAATCCCACAGGATGCTTGCTTATGTAACAGTATGAAAGTGACACATCCATCTCCATCTATACAGAGCTACTTTCAGGTGTGTGTACGGCTGTGAGACACATGAGAGATGTTGCTGCATTCAGTGGGCAGTTTGATGCACAACCCAGGACTGGATATAGACATAAGAACCAGGACGCTTTCTTCTGATGAGTCTTTCTGTTGTATAAAATATATAAAATGTCTTTTCAGTAATCTTAAAGTAAATCCACATCAACTCTTTGCACGTTTAACTTCCTGTAGTTTATAATATCACACCTCGCAGACAGAAACACTTCTACAATACCAATGTCTAACTGGAGTGTTGTGTTTGTTAAAACAACCTCCGAACTGTGTTTTTATAAAGAGAAGAGAGGCCTGTTCAAACATTATTTTATTTATTTATTGTTAAAAACTGAAAACAAGCAGCTGGAGCTCAAACACACAGACCATGTTAACCCATGAAGGACAACTGAAGGTCGATTATAAAGTCCACTTAAACGTATTTTATGATTAAATTGTTAATAACAAACGTACAGCTAAGCTAAACGAGTGGCGCTAGCTTCGTGGCTGCTGCTGTCTCCATGACAACAGCGCAGCGCGTGGCATAAAAACGATTCAAACTCTTATTTTTTATTAACACTCAAATAAAAACCTATTTTAAAGCACAAACATTGCACTGAAATGCAACAATTCGTATGAAACTACTGACACCGATAACGCTGTTATTTTTTTTTTTTACCTTCGCATGTTTCCGCCTTTGTTTTTCCGGTTCCGCCCAGTGTGGAATCATGGGAAATGTAGTAGAACCAATAAACGAACAAACTGAACTATACTGTATGATTCATGGTTAGATAGAAAATATTTCAGGTAAAAAATAATGCAACTGCTTCTCTTCCGCCATACACACATATATCCGTGTGTAATCTATTTCATGCACTCTAAATAAAAAAGGCTGTAGGCCTATGTTCACAAGACTGTGTTGATTGCAAGCGATTTACTGCATGTTGCTCTTTTATAATGCAAACCAGACCTAACACGCGGAATGCATTTTTTCCTATTGTCATACATATTAGAAAATAAAAAGACAGCACATAGTGTAGTCTATTTAGCCACACCCTCCTTCATTATTGAAGGTGTGGTAATAACCCCGTGTTTATCATCAGACCTGTCTGCCTTTTATTCTTCAAAGAACGTTGTTCTATAAAACGTTGTGCTGCAAAGCCTTACTGAATATATACTGTAAACCGCTCCCACCCTCCCCACCCAGATGGAGTGTCCTCAATTAGCCTGCTGGCTGACGTCAGTAAGGTGACATGGGCGCTTCTATTCACCATCTCTGCTGCGGCTCCGCAAACATGGATGGTGGGTTTAGGCTACATAGATTGGAGAAGAGCAGTGCGGGTTGCATGCAATTAAAAGTTCCCATGAATTCGAGCTCGGCTGTGCAGCAGCAGCTCCCCTCTCCTCCTGCCTGCCTGCCTGCAGCCGGTGTCAGGTCGCCGGCAGCTCGGCTCCTCTGCAGGGCTGCGCAGCTCCTGACTGACAGAGAGATGAGGGGTGGGGACGCAGGGTGGGGTCACAAGCAGGGAGAGGCGGAGGAGGAAAAGGCAGAGAGAGAGAGCCCAGCCCTTGAATGCACGGCAACAACACGCCGTCAGAGAGAGGGAGAGACTCAGAGAGACTGGCCGTCTTTTGGGGGGAGCAAAGGGAACCTTCGACGCTGCGGATATGAACTGAAAAGAAACACTGGAAGAGGCAGGGACCGTGTACCTATATCCCGAAATTTTACTGTAAAGGTGGTAAACCAGCCACCCCTAAACCCTCCTCTCTCCCTAACAGTTCTTATTGAGATAGAGCTACACCCAAAGCCCCGACCGACCCCCTCCTGCTCCTGCTGCTCCACCCCTCCGCCGCTGCACCGCTCCGGCAACCGAGATGCACACGGAGACCCGTAACAAGAAAGTAAGTGCACCTTATTGACTTTGCCCAGGTCAATGGAAAAACAAACATCTGTGTGTGTGGATGATCTGCCTGTACACAAGCTGGCACTGTCATGCGCCAAATCCGACTGTCAGCGAGCATACATGTCCACAACAGCCAATTGCAATCGTATCCTTGCAGGCAGGCAGTTTATTTTGCAATTACTGGAGGACTTTTGTAACAACGACCTTATTGCATCGCAAGAACATCAAGCCGAAGGCACTGACATGTCCATGTTTCATACAGAAACCTCACTGTCTCCTCTCTCTCTGTGCGAGGTTAGCTCAGGTCCAATTTGAAATGCTCTGTGATCTCTGAGGCAGGAAGGAAACGGAAGGCACAAACTGCAGCTTGTAGGACACCATCTTAGCTTTTAAAGGGCCAGCAGCCTCTCCTGAAACACAAACACAGTCCAGCCCTGGGAAGCAGCCAGGTGCACTGCCTCTAGTTCCACACTGCACAGGCACTGCTGAAGGCTTGTGCCTTTAAGTGAGCCTTGCCTCATCACAGTATGTTTATGTGTCACACTGGCTGGCAGGTTTCTAGAGAGTAAATCTAATCTAGCATGTGAGCAGAGTGGTATGAAACCGAGATGCTGAAAGAATGCGACTGTGTCCTCTCTGCAGCTCCAGATCTGTTTGTTTGATGTTTGCATGGAATATGATGGAGATACGTTTGGGAAACATCAGCCAGCTTCCTCAGACAAGAAGGTGATATTTAACCTGCATATTTGCATGGCTAACCGGGAGAGATTATTGATGTCCATGGACTGTTAGTTACATGGACTTTAGTGGTGAGCGAGGCCACACTTTACCCTGTCGAATGAGGTCTGATGTTGTTATCTGTTTAATTTGAACTCCTGAATATTTCACACAAGTGCCAGCTTTGATGACATCACATCTGATCACTTTTCATTGTCACAAGTAACTAATTAACTAATATTTAGTGGTATATGAGATAATAAATAGTGTCAGACACTCAAGTCTTTAAAAAGAAAACTTTTGCATTTGACAGGTGCGTATGAGAGTAAAGTGACCTGCAGGTAAGCTTCAGCACGATTCTCCAACAAACATTTAGTGGCAACATTTTGCTGCTAAACCTTTTTATCAGGCAGACAGTTTGTCAAGTAGGACGTGAGCGCAAGACAGCAACCAATCAGCATCATGAATCATGACGTGAGGTCTGAGTCAACAAATCAGTAAACACATAAACATCAGCTTCCTGGTTGAGCGCACACACCCCGAAAATAACCACAGAAACTCAAAGAGGCGGTTCAGTTCATTATTTTGAGTTCAGGAGATGTCTGTTTTCATAAATATGTATCCGTCTAAAAGAAACCAGTATGGTTGTGACAAAAAATAAATGGCTGTGATTAGTCAATGACAAGTTAGCCACGCCCTCATCCAGCTGGTTATTAAAAAGCCTGCAGGTTTAAGGCGTTTAGCAACGTTAGCATGTTAGCTGAACACTGTGACGTCTGTGTGGGTCTGCATGAGTGGACCTAACCGTTAACACGCAAAGGTTTCGCTTGATTTGTCGAGTTCAGTCAGTGGGTATAATCACAACCTGGGGAGAGAGGGAGCAGGAGATACAGGGCGGATTCAGACCCGGGGCGTCCGCCTGGAGGCCTTAAGCCTTTGCACATGAGGCAAACACTTAGCGATGGGCAGCCTGCGTCTTGAGATCCTTCTAACTGAAGTGTAAAAGATCTGCAGCACATAGCTCGGCCCCCTTTTTTTTTTAAAAAGCAGTAAGCACAGTCAGCTTCTTTCAGCCTGGAACAGATTCAGATGTGTGCTGTCATGACTCCCCAGTATAATTCTAATTAGCCTATATGAATCTATTTGATTCAACAGCGGTATTTAAATCTTACGCAGCATGTCAGTAACAATGCACACGAACATCAGCTTCTGAGTCACAAGAGCTCTATTCGCCAAATACTGTAAATCTGCAGAGATTTGCAGCCAGCAGTGAACTGGAACAGCAACACTGAATCTGCAGTACATTTTAAAAATGCAAAGAGAATTTGGTGATTTTATTTTGTATGTGTTTATCCCTGCAGACGTGTGCGGCTTTAAAGCCAAAAGTAAAAGCAGCGTGATTGTGGTTAAAAAACATTTGAAGATGGGCCCTTCAACTTTAAACGACCTTCAACTTTAGACGACCTTGTGCTTGAAGGTTGATCATTCAGTGTGCTTGATCTAATTAAGAAGAAGTGAGATGACTGCTTTGTTAGCAGAACACTTTACCTCCACATGCTGAGGTCATGACCATGGTTTTTGCTGACTGCACTTGAGAACATGATGTAGGATTGTAGTTCAGAGGTCAAATACAGGAGCCAAAGTTCAGCTTTTTACCAGTCATTTTCTGTCAAATCGGGCCGCCGTCTCCAATTCTGTTTCTTGAGTCTTAAATAATAGACGTCCTCTTCTTCCTGATTCAGTGAACTGACTTCAGTATTCGGCACAGCGAGGGAATCCTGACCTCTATTCTCAGCTTCTGTAGAGAAATGTACGATCCGTGCACACTGTACGAGTCGGGATTTTCAGCGTCTGAAGAGTTCTGGTTTGTGTTGGCAGCACATTTGTAGTCCGAGCTGATGTATTCAGGTACAACGACACACAGGTGCAACTCAACAGACGAACAGGTGCTACTACTGTGACAGCGTTGAAGTTGCAGACGTGAAGGTCACACGGAAACAGGAAGTCTCCTCTGGAAGTGATTGAACTCTGACCTCTGAGTTTATCACAAGTACAGAGAAAATCCATGTGAGGAATCAGAACATTTTCAGTTTGCATCATGAACACAAACCAACGAGCAAGTTGGGAATGGAACCAAAATAAGTGTTCTGTACCGTTCTACTTTTGTGTTGCCCTTCAGTTGGGTCGCCATGGATACTGATCCAGCCCTAAAGGGACCCTTTGTTTACTGTGTCCCGCTCTTCATCGGTGAACCCGCTTAAAGCGGGCTACACGGTGTTGGGCTGCGATGATGTCACATCATTACACACTGAGGGTCCGGCTGCCTGCGTTCAGGGGTTTACCGAACTGGACTCAAACAAACCCGACTGCTTGGTGGAAACAGGTTCTCTTTTCTTTGTTTGGTCTGTTTACTTCTTTACTTTGACCTTTGACCCAGAGAACTGCTTGGACTCTGTAAGAGCGGGAATAAAGCTGTGCATTATTTGAAGTGTAGTTCACTGAGAAATGATTGAAATGAATGATGATCTGCAAAGTGGGGAAAGTTTCCAGTAAATCTCCAGAAACTTTCCGTGGGTAGTTAAGCTTGGGAATTTGGGAAATATCCCATTTTTTCATGAGAATTAACTGGAAATTGATGGTAATTTAATCTATCTGTATCATATCCATGCATAAATATGAACATATTGTTTGTCCTCAGCAGACATCCAGGTAAAATAATACAATTTAAAAAAACATTTCAACAGATTTACATTTTTAAACATAATATGGTCAAAGCTTAATTCCCATCATGAGAAGTGTCTTCAACAGTCTGGGCTCAAAGTGTGGTCCAGGGTTCTAGATATCACCTGTGCATGTGATGGAGGAGTGGCATGTAGGGGGCGTGGCATGTAGGGGGCGTGGCCTCAACATTGAAATCTGGTTGTTTTAGTCAGGATTATGCTCAAATAAATTTATATTTAAGTTCCCTGTTCAACTTTTAATTTAGTAAATTTTATTCCCATAAATTTCCCTCATTGCCACGGAAAGTTTTCCAACTGGAATTTTGCAACCCTTGACACAACTCTGTGTGTGTGTGTGTGTGTGTGTGTGTGTGTGTGATCAGCTGGGCTGTAGAAGTGAGAGCAGGGTCAGCTGTACATTCCTGGGCAGGGCATCATCAGCAAAGGGCCCTCGAATACAAAGTCCGCCTGTGTGTGTGTGTGTGTGTGTGTGTGTGTGTGTGTGTGTGTGTGTGTGTGTGTGTGTGTGTGTGTGTGACTGAGAGAGAGAGAGAGAAGAGAGAGAGAGACGATGCTCCACAGTGTTCAATGATTAACTCTTCTGGACAAAGTTTGATTACTGAGACAGTCTGTGTTACAGGAGAGAGAGAGAAGAGAGAGAGAGACGATGCTCCACAGTGTTCAATGATTAACTCTTCTGGACAAAGTTTGATTACTGAGACAGTCTGTGTTACATGAATGTGTGTCCCCATCCACACCGCTCTAAACTACACATCTGCTTGAGTTGTCACCATGACATGTTGAGGGGGGGGGGGGGGGAGTTCAGGAGCAGCCAGCTGTTGCCAGCATGTCGCAGCAGTCTTTACAACTCTGTTAAACCGACATGAGCAGCAGCTCTCTGTTGGAATAAAAGTTTAATCCCCCTGCTGGTCAAGTGTTCAACAACTACAACCTTTAATAGGGTTGAGCTTTTATTTTGAAGGATTCATCTCACAGTGGTGTTTTTAATTTTGCATTAGATAGCAGGGTTGAACTCCTGAAACTGTGGAGAAGGTTTGTTTCCTCCTATGCAGCCAGCACAAGAAAGAAGAGACCTGATCAAAAAGGACTTTTCTTGTCCCATTAATTAGGACGTAGAAGAAGCCGTGGCTCCGCGGGTCCCGTGTGACCTGGAGCTCAGGAGTCTCGTGCCTCACAGCCGGAGCTGAAGGCGTTCTGATAAACGTGCACGAGTGTGCACGAGTGTTTTCCAGGTGGTGAGGAGGAGTCGCAGCTCACCGGCTCACTGCTCTTTTCCATTTTCCATTTTATGCGCTGCTCTTATTCTGGCTGATTTACGGCTCGTGCGGCGGCACAATAAGCTTCAGGTCCCTGATCACGGACATTAAGGGCGGGAGACGGTTAGATGTCATAAATATATCTGTGAGGAGCTCCAGGTGAAGACGGTGGCTGGTTCCTTTGTAGACGCTTCTTCGAGCTGTAGCTGACTTTATTTAGTGTATCAGGTGCTGAAGTTACGCGGCTGAGTGGCTGACTGGGTGGATGGCCAGCTGGCTGACAGCGTGTGTGTGTGTGTGTGTGTGTGTGTGTGTGTGTGTGTGTGTGTGTGTGTGTGTGTGTGTGTGTGTGTGCGACAGAAGAGATAAATGAGAGCAGGGTACGAGGACACAGTGTGAGGAATGGCCAGCGTGCGTTAGGGCTGACACGCGGGTCAGCGCTGGCGGGCGGTGTTACGGCCGGGTCATCCGGTCAGCTGCATCACTGACAATTAACAGGAAGCAGGTAGAGCGGAGAGCAGAGGACGAGCTAAATGTCAGAGCTGTGCCCATTAGTCTTCTCCTCCAGAAGCATCCAGAGCTGCACGGAGAGGTCGTCTTTGTTTTCAGCTGGAAACCCAAATACGAAACATTAGCAGTTTAATGTTCAAAGCAGTTTCTTTAAAACTCTCAGAGAGCTCTACATGACATGTCCACATTGAAATAATAATAATAATAATAATAATAATAAAAGTGAAATCTCCAGAATACTTCCTGCCGCTCACATCAGATAACCACCTCGGGGTCCGGCCCTAAAATACTGTGGAAGAAGTCGAGTTAAAGATTCAGTGAGTTTGTGCGAGTTTGACTGAAGCGCTATTTCAGTGATCCCGCCTCCCCGCTGTGACGCCGCTGTTATGACCCCCGTGCTGGAACACAGGTGGAACGCCTTGGTATCACCATTATGCCGTTGTGACGTATGTCGGGGGAGTCACGGTGTCTTTTTCCTTTTTTTCCCTGTTTGCAGGGGCCGGCCTGCTCCAGGGCTCGCGGGCTATTTATAGAGTCACAGCGACGTTTCTATGTTGAAGGCTAAGCTGTGCAGAGCTGGCTGAATGTCTTGTACCAGAACTGAAGCCTGGACGCAACAGCTCAGATTAAATATCACAGTGAACGAGAGGACGCATGGACGCGTGACCACATGACCTTGATTCAGATCCTCCATAAAGAGTCGTCTCGCTGTCACCACGTTGAAGGTGACTTACACCTGGACTGAAGCGGGCCGGCTTTTCATTGCATCTGAAATAAAGAATACTGTTGCATGCTGGTCACCGACGTTTACACTGAAAGCAACAACTGTCCAATCAGAGTCCTGTGAATTGAGACTGGAGCAGACGGGAGTCCATCTGAGCAGCATTATCAGGAAGTAAGGGATGGCGTGGAGGCAGGTGCAGGACGGGGACACCATGAAGGACATTTGAGTCTCTTATTTATCTTTCATGATTTCCTTTTTTTGCAAACTAAATCTTGATTTCCACCAGTCAGAACTCAGCTTCTGTGACGCCATTATTCTTAGTGAAGGTGCTGCGAACTTGGAGCAGCCGTGCACACGACACGAGCCCCACGTGCGGCGTGTTGGTGATGCTGAACTCGACGGCTGGATAAAAGCTTGACTTGAATCCTGTTTCCATCTCTAACTCTCCGGCCAATCAGCAGCAAGATGGAGGAGCGAGTGAGCGGGAGACGTGTTTTTCTTTTTCTTCCTGTTTGCACCTAAACATCCAAACACAGGCGGTTACTTGGAGCAGCTTTAGCGGGCGCCGTGGCCATCTGTGTTGGCTATACGTTGAAATGACAGTTTAAGTCCGTCTGTCTTCATGTGCTGATCCGTCTTCAGTGTATTTTTCACCAGGTTTTCCTTCTGTTTAATCCAAAATAAACCAGAGACCTAAAAACGCATTTTCACAGTTTAAAATCAGATTCATATGAAGAAAAACTTGGGAGGGTCGTTCTGCAGACCCTTCTGACTCCGTCCAGTCTGAAGACGAGCTCTCCTGAGCTCTTCTTGGACACAGCCTGACAGACATGTTTGATATGTACGACTTGTGATCGGGAGCGGTAAGATCATCGTGTTGACACTACACACTTGGGGATTATTTGGAAAAAAAGAGCTGCCTCGAATCAGGCCACGCCCCTCCACTGTTGGACATCGTTTGGTGTGTAGGCGTCCTGACAGTGGAAACACAGCGGGGTTCGACTGAGGGAGAAGTTCTGCTCTAACGCAGAGATGACACGCATGACCAGGAGGGAGGAGCTCTGACACGTGTTTGAGTCTCACACTCACTGACCTGGAGTCCACGACTCGTGACGGGTCTTTAGACCAGCTCATCTCGTTTAACCAACACATTCAGTTACAGAACGTGACAGAAGAGAGAGAATGAAACAAAACATTCAAGACCCTCTAAAAATGGCTCCACCGGTCTCTTCTGATGGACCGGCCTCTTCTGATGGACCGGCCTCTGATGGACCGGCCTCTTCTGATGGACCGGCCTCTGATGGACCGGCCTCTTCTGATGGACCGGTCTCTTCTGATGGACCGGCCTCTTCTGATGGACCGGCCTCTTCTGATGGACCGGTCTCTTCTGATGGACCGGCCTCTTCTGTTGGACCGGCCTCTTCTGTTGGACCGGTCTCTTCTGATGGACCGGTCTCTTCTGTTGGACCGGCCTCTTCTGTTGGACCGGCCTCTTCTGTTGGACCGGTCTCTTCTGTTGGACCGGCCTCTTCTGTTGGACCGGCCTCTTCTGTTGGACCGGTCTCTTCTGATGGACCGGCCTCTTCTGTTGGACCGGCCTCTTCTGTTGGACCGGCCTCTTCTGTTGGACCGGTCTCTTCTGTTGGACCGGCCTCTTCTGTTGGACCGGCCTCTTCTGTTGGACCGGCCTCTTCTGTTGGACCGGTCTCTTCTGATGGACCGGCCTCTTCTGATGGACCGGTCTCTTCTGTTGGACCGGCCTCTTCTGTTGGACCGGCCTCTTCTGTTGGACCGGCCTCTTCTGATGGACCGGTCTCTTCTGTTGGACCGGCCTCTTCTGTTGGACCGGCCTCTTCTGATGGACCGGCCTCTTCTGTTGGACCGGCCTCTTCTGTTGGACCGGCCTCTTCTGTTGGACCGGCTGGTGAAGCGAAGCAGCTGGAATAAAAAGATAAATACTAATGAATGGAAACAGTTTGTCATTGACTGGGCTGTTAATGGATCCTGTCCGTGACATAAGGAGTGATGTGGAGAAAACAATGCGACCTCTAATAGAAGGAAAAGTTTATCTGAAGGTCGTGAAGCTGCTGGGAGTTTGTCATGTGAGCTGCAGCTTCAGAAAGAGCAGCTTTGTAAGACTGCTCTTCTTCTTCTTCTTCTTCTTCTTCTTCTTCTTCTTCTTCTTCTTCGATGCTGGCTCTTGCTCTGCTCGTGAAACCACACCGAGGGCAGGAACTTGAATCGCTGCATCGGACGTGCAGCTTACAAGCTTTGTAAATCATTCAGAGCAGGAATGTGTGTCGGGTGAAAGAAAGGCTTCCTGCCAGCATACACTTCTGTCAAAGAACTCCGACAGGTAATTGTGTGTGTGTGTGTGTGTGTGTATAAACACACACACACACACACACACACACACCTTGAGTCTGGAGATCATATCGGTGGAAACAACTCTGACATCATTCTGCAGAACTGAATTTGCTTTTCAAAGTGCATGTCCAGGAACTACGTAGAAATATTCTTTTAAAATAACTTTATAGAAAATGCAGAACTTCAAAAATAAAACAGTCCGACAGATAAGTCGCGTTGAAAGTTTTCTCGTATCGTCGGCAACGAACTTTATGACCCAGCAGCGTTTCTCAACATTTGACAGTTCCAGTCATTCTGCAACAAGACAGACGGGAAAAGTCCTGTCTGCACGCCACCTCTACAGACTGTCTGCACGCCACCTCTACAGACTGTCTGCACGCCACCTCTACAGACTGTCTGCACGCCACCTCTACAGACTGTCTGCACGCCACCTCTACAGACCGTCTGCACGCCACCTCTACAGACTGTCTGCACGCCACCTCTACAGACTGTCTGCACGCCACCTCTACAGACTGTCTGCACGCCACCTCTACAGACCGTCTGCACGCCACCTCTACAGACTGTCTGCACGCCACCTCTACAGACCGTCTGCACGCCACCTCTACAGACTGTCTGCACGCCACCTCTACAGACTGTCTGCACGCCACCTCTACAGACCGTCTGCACGCCACCTCTACAGACTGTCTGCACGCCACCTCTATCGTCTCTGTCTGCACGCCACCTCTACAGACCGTCTGCACGCCACCTCTACAGACCGTCTGCACGCCACCTCTACAGACCGTCTGCACGCCACCTCTACAGACTGTCTGCACGCCACCTCTACAGACTGTCTGCACGCCACCTCTACAGACTGTCTGCACGCCACCTCTACAGACTGTCTGCACGCCACCTCTACAGACTGTCTGCAC
>NC_136701.1:25430317-25435273 GCF_947650265.1 Symphodus melops | reverse complement strand
GCTCTTCTCAAACACGGCACGTCGACCCTGAAGTTGCTTCTGAAGTTTCTTATTTCTGTCCTCCACAGCGTGAAGTTTTCCGTGTTGGACAGAAGGGAAGGGACGTGTGTGTTGCAGGATACACTCGTGGACACAGTCTGCTCTCCACGCCCAGCGTTTCCTGTGCAGCGTACCACACTGTTTGTGATTTAATATCGGCGCCCTGCTGCGCGTCGCCCAACATATCAAAATGGCTATTTGTTGACTGGACAGACAGCAGCTGCTCACAGGAAGTAGAGACTTAGTCTGAGTATCTGAGCGTCTCCTGCAGCGTGGGAAAGATAAAACATGCAAATTGGTTTCTCTATCACTTCCTGTTTAAAGCTCGCACACGCAGGCCGAGCTGATCGAACACACGTCCAGTTTAAAGCGCACATTCCTGTAGACTAGAAAGAAGAAGAGCTCAGAAACCACAACGTGAACGCTCCTGTGAAAGGTCAGCGCTAACCGCTGTCAGAGCTAGCTCAAAGAGGAAGACTGAACAGGAAGGGAAGTGATCTTTTTTTAATTCAACTTCCACTCAGATCAGCAGAGTTCAAACAGCGTGTGACAGCGTGGACCTCCTGAGTGACGAGTCTCAACACTGTCATTCACTCAAAGAAGGTTCTGGAGCCACACGGATCACTGAAGCTGTGAAGGCTGTGTGTTAGTTAGTGTGGTAATCAAAACCACAATGACCGAGACCAAGTCCATAAAAGTCCTCCTGCTGTGATCAGGGGGCGTGTCCTGTAACACACGGCGTTTTCCTTCTGATCGCAGGAAGGTCGTCGACATAGGCGCTCAGTGGAGGTCTTGACCGGTCTCGATTAAAAACCTGAGACCGAGACCGAGACCGGGTAAAAAGGTTTCGAGGCTCTGCCTGTTCCTCAGAGTCTGTTGGCGTTCACACATGAAACTCGCCAACGAAGAGTTCGGGAAGTTTTGTGCACACGTGGAATCAGCGTGAACATTTCTACTCTTCACGTTTGTTTCATCTGATGTTTTTTATTTCAGACACAGAGAAGTACGTTCTAGTTTGTGTCAAAGGACGCTGATGTGTGCAGAAAATAGAGACAGAGAAGAAGAAGAAGAAGAAGGGTGTGTGCATGACTAGAAGTGTGTGTGTGTGTGTGTGTGTTGTAGGCACTCCCCACACCTCTCTCTCTCTCTCTCTCTCTCGGCTTCCAGAAAAGGGTGTGTCCGCCTGCCTGCTGCTGAAAGGGAGGGAGGGGTCATTTCATGGCTACTCCTCCCTGCTCTCGCTCTCTCTCTCTCTCTCTCTCTCTCTCTCTCTCTCTCTCTCTCTCTGTTATTTCTCTTTCACTCTCATTCCCTCACTGGCAGCCTGAGGATTAGGCCTTTTGTTTCTCTGCCTCCCGTATCTCTCTTTTCTAGCTTTAATTTCCATCTTTCTCTTTAAACCAGTGTGTGTGTGTGAGTGTGAGTGAGTGTGTGTTCTTACCCCCCCTTCTGGCTGATTTCTGAGACGGCTCTCTCTCTCTCTCTCTCTCTCTCTCTCTCTCTCTCTCTCTTTTTTTGGACCAGCTCTTAGAGCAGAGGTAATGCTTGTTGTCATGTGTGTTTTTTTTCCCTCCTAACTCTCGCCTGCCATTTCCTGTCTCGCTTCCTCTCCTACCTGTCTTCCTCCCCTCCTGATTTCACAGTTTCCTCCCCCCTCTTGTGCTTCCTCCTCTATCTCCCCCCTCCTCTCTAACTCTCCATTCCTCCTTCAAATCCTTTCACAAATCCCCTCTTTTCATCCCTCTCTCCTGGCTTACAACTTTCTTTATTCTACATTGTTTTCAGCCTTCCTTCCCCCGTTGATGTTTCCCCTCTTTCACTGCCTCCTTCTCACCTCCTCTCCTACCTTCCTTCTCCTTTAATGTGTCAGATATCTCACCTTCTCCTTCTTCCTTCTCCTCCTCAGTGCCAGTCAACCCCTAAGCAGAAGAAGAGCGCCGCCGCCGGCCAGAAGAAGAAGAGGAGGAGCCCGGCCACGCGGAGCACGCTAACTCAGCAGCCGCCGCCGCCAGAAGAAGAGGAGAAGGAGGAGGAGGAGCCGGCGACCAGGTCTCGGCGGCCGCTGAAGAAGGAGGACGAGGAAGCAGGCGAGGAGGAGCAACAGGAAGTGGCATCACAGTCTTTGAAGAAGAAGAAGAAGAAGAAGGAGGAAGAGGAGGAGGAGGAGGAGGAGGAGGGCGAGACAGACATGCCCTCTGTACAGATCAAACCAGAACCAGAGGAGATGGAGTGCACGGTGAGGAGGGGGAGGGGCGGGGCTAACAACACGCATCACTTCCTCTCAGACATTAAGATCAGCTTGTTTACATACTTCTCTCTGCGTCACATGACCTTAAAGTTTAAAGGCAGCGTTGCTCCAGAAACACTTTTTCAGAGGTTGGTTGAAATTGTCTTTCACCCTGACGCCGCCATCTTGGTTCCGCTGACACGCCCCTCGCTGTATCTGTGCGTGTTGTCAGCGGCTGTCACAGTTTCCTGTTCTCTGTTTGAGAAACAGCGGCAGGTTTCCCGAGAGCGACGTTGACGTTTTGCTCATAAAACGGGATTCTTACAGAAACACGAGCGGGATCCAGACAACCACGGAGGGGAAGTGCAGCAGTGACGGAGGATGGAGCAGAAGGTGGTCGGATGGCGTGTTGGTGAAGTACTCCGTGGTGACATCACAGCCCGTGTTCCTCGCTTTTATTCCAAACCGTCCCGGGTCCTGATCTACGCCACGCCACTTTAAAAAGCAAAGCCTGCAGTGAGCGTCTGCAGAGGAATAAAGACTTGTGTGGATATTAAAACACAGCAGGATGAAGTGACGGAGCAGCTCACACATCGTAGCGTGTTGACATTTGAGTTGTTGTCGGGGTATTTTGCATTTCGAGCGGCGGCAGCGTCGACCTTTTGTTTGTTTTAATCCACGAGTGACTCTCGGTGAACGAGCGTCACGACACAAATAGCGAAGAGGTCAGAGGTCAAAGCAGAGTAAAAGCACCCTGACAAGAGAGCGTGAATCACGATGAAGGGCTTCACACTTCGTCCACACGTAGGCGGGTTGTTTTATAAAACAGAGCTCGTCACTTCTGCGATGGCAGACGTGACCAAACACACACACACACACACACACACACACACACAGAGTTACTCTCTCACTATGCGGACGAGCGGAGACACCTGAATGGACGACTTTGACAATGAAATGGTCGTTGAAGAGGAATGGCGAGAACATTTTAGCATGTCAACGACACTGCTGACTTGGCGTTGCCGTTTTGTGTCCTATTGTTTACGATGAGAAGGCAGAACAAACACCTGTCTGTGGGAGGGGCTACTGCCCTTTGTGATGTCATGAAGGGAACGTCTGTTTGAGCTGTCAGAGTTAGCATGATAAAGTGTCATTTGCAGAATATTTAAAATATATTTCTAAATGTTACTCGACTGCATCGTTGTTGTCTTAGTTTTGTCGTTTCGTTGAACACGGCTGTGTTTGCAGACGCCGCACACGTTTATGAGTATCTGTCAACATGTGGATATAACACACGCTCACTGTACATCATAAATGGAGTAATGGACGAGTGAAATCCTGAACTTCTGCTTCTTGTGTCTCTGAAACAAACACGTCATGTCTTCCCTAATGATGCTCAGCTAAGCGTCAGGTCGCAGCTCACAGTGAGAGCGTCTGTGTGCTGCCTGATTAAGGACTCAATGATTGTTAAAGGCTGCTCTTTATGAATGATAATTAAGTGTAATCATAAATAAAACATACTTTTGGAGTGTTTGCAACGCTGCACGGCTGAGCCGAGTGTTGCTACACCTTTTGTCATTTCCAGCTGCTGTGTTGTGACGGTTAGCTCCATGTTCAGTCGTAATGGGAAACAGGAGAGGCCATAGAAAAAAGGGTGTGAGCGGTAATGATAAGGCGAGGCCTGTCGCCATGGCAGCCATCAATGCAGAAAACAGAGTGAGCGAGGCGAAGGGGAGGAGGAGGAGGGAGGCGTCAGCTGGACGGGGAGAAGGATGGGGGAGTGTTTTTCAGGGTGGCAGGTGAAGAAGGTAAAAACAAAAATGGCGTGAATGGAAAAGAGCGAGGAGACAAACAAGGCGAGAGGAGGGATGTGAGGGAGGGTGTGGACTGATCACTGCTGGATGAGGAGATGCACGCTGAGGCTAACGGCTCCCTTTGCTTTGAATGGGAAAGCTAAATATGCTAGCATGAGACGTGAGGGTTAGATGTTTGTTGACTGTGGCTGCATGTTAGTCTGTGCTGCTCTGCTCCAGGTTACCATCAAAGAATCTGTATTCAACGCTGTTTCATCACTTCCAGAACAATCGCAGCCAAAGCATGCTCCGGCCAACTTAGACTCCAGGTTTGACAAACGGGGCTGACGGCGAGCTGGCTGCAGAGCGTGCAGGGCGTGCAGAGCGTGCAGAGCGTGCAGGGCGTGCAGGGCGTGCAGAGGTACGATAATAAAGAGCTGGAACACGAGCTTCAAGACGGTTTTCTGGATGTTTCAGACTGTTTCAGGATCTGCTTCAGGCCTTGGTGTGTTATTGGAAAGTTTAGCAGAAACATGTTTTCAGTGTTTGTAATAATGGATCTGACAATAAGTGATCGAGTTGCAGATAAATGGTTTGATGCAGTGACTTACAGACTTTGCAGCGGTGGAATTAAACATTCTTCACCTGCTGAGAGTCGTTTTCTGTCGCAGTATATTATATTGTTGAAGGTCATGATGAAGTTGACCTCTAGTATCTGTCTAGTTCAGTTAAGTGAAGTCTGCATCATGAAGCTGGAAAGAGGAAAGACAGCGTTTGAGACGAAGCTGAGATTTGGATTTGATTTGATTAAACCCTCCGCTGCTGTTTGTCGGGCAAATGATCAACACGAGTCAGAACACTGGCAGATAATTTGAAGTTTGCACGGAGCGACAGTTC
>NC_136701.1:25395317-25425317 GCF_947650265.1 Symphodus melops | reverse complement strand
TGTGTGTGTGTGTGTGTCTGTGTGTGTCTGTGTGTGTGCTCAGGTCGTATCACACTCCAGGTGAATTTTATCGATTGTTTACGAGGACGAAAATAAAGTAGTATTGTTTTCACGTGTGTTGTGAGGTCAGATTAAGGTCATTCTGTGTGAGAAGAAACTGAGCGGCTAACATTAGCGTTAGCACAGTGCTAACAGACAGTGCTGAGATCGGCCTGCTAACAGGTGGGTGAAGCACGGAGAGACAGCAGGCTGGCTGCAGTTGTTGTTTCATGGGGTTGGTCAGGCTGCAAGGGGTGGAGCTCTGTGTGTGTGTGTGTGTGTGTGTGTGTGTGTGTGTGTGTGTGTGAGAGAGTGTGTGTGTGTGTGTGAGAGAGTGTGTGTGTGTGTGTGGGGCGGGGCTGCATGCTTCCTTGTTAATATCTCCCCCAGCTGTTGTTTTTGCACTCTGTCTTTATTTTATCTCCTAATCTATCTTTCCCTCTTCAGGCAGGCACACACACACACACACACACACACACACACACACACACACACACACACACATTATATAATTACAGACAAAACAATCACATACAAATCTATCACACACACACATATTCCCTCTTTGAAATCATAATTAAATAGTGTTTATCACGGAGGACAATGGTGTACACACACACACACACACACACACACACACACACACACACACACACACACACACTCCCAGGAAATCAATACCTAAGCTCCTTCTCTCCTTTCTTCCTCCCTCTCTCCCCTCACCTTTAGCAGTCAGTGTATTGTTGTCTCACCTCGGGACCTATTGATCGGGACCTCTCATCAAAGAAATAACCTCAGTGACTTGGCCTGACAGCCCATTAGGCTTCACCGCTATTCTGTTTATTTCCCCCCTCCTGCTCCTCTGTGTGTGTGTGTGTGTGTGTGTGTGTGTGATCACACTCTCCAGGATAAATATAGGAACAGTAGTGGACTTTGCATGTGTAATATTTTTCCACTTGAGACATCAAAACATGTCAATCAAGTTTTTTTATTTGCACGACTGTTTAATGTTTGAAGGATTTTGGAAATGAGCAAAGATAGAAAGGTGAGAATGAAACCGCTCTGATCTCACCTGCTGGTTCTTCTACAGCTTCTTACTTAGAGGTCACGGAGGACGCAAACTCCTCTCCTCCATGTCCCTCTAACATGTCTCTGTCTCCAATGATGAGAACAGTCCGTCCTCTCCGTCTCCTGCCTGCTCCATGTCTCAGAAAATGTGTGCTCAAACAGATGTTCCCTTCATGACATCACAAAGGGCAGTAGCCCCTCCCCCAGGAGGGTGACACTCCCACAGCTCGGTGTTTGTTCTGTCAGATGTCTACTTCCTGTTTATTGATATGATAACAGTTATCCAGAGTCTGTGATTGGAGCAAAGCAAACTTCCTGACAACGTTGTCTTGATATTTAAACTCGGCCAATCAGAATCAACCAATCCGTGTTATATGAAGTAATTCATCAGGTTCAGGTTTGGATCATGTCCTCTCTCTTGACGTGATCTCCCGCTGTGAGGCGTGCGTGTGAACAGGAAACCCCAGGTAGATTTCAGGGGCAGCCGGTGAGACAGCTTCAGTCACGTGCATCACTGAGGGGATATAAGGTTACTCCGAGCAGACGTGTTTTATCATCATGTCCTTCCATGTTGTATCAATATGAGATTCTGTGTTTGAGAGTGTGGACGGATCACATGCTCTCTCTCTCTCTCTCTCTCTCTCTCTCTCTCTCTCGCTCTCTCGCTCTGTCTCACAGCTGCTACCCGCTTCTTTTCAACTCAGAGATCACATGAATTAACTGCGAGGCGAAGACTGGGTGACCCATTTTATGGTGGAGCGGTTGAACTGAGACGTGGGGGGGGGGGGGGGTTGGGGGTCTCCTCTGCAGCAGCTCAGTCAGGGTTTTTCTCAGTTCCAGCTCAGACACATCGGTGATGATAGACACTTTTTATCTCACGTCTCTTTGTCTTCCTCTGAATCATAAACAGTGCTAACGTGTTGGACCTCGGGGTGCAGCAGAAGGTGACGATGTCACACAACATTTAAGACCAAATCGCGCGCTGCACCGCAGGGGATCCACCGTCTGTGTGTCACGGCGTCCTCTCTTCATGTTTGCTGTAAGAGGAGCATTCGCTAACGGACGCTAACGAGTCGTTGGAGAATGTTGTTTTATTTCTGATTCAGCTGATCTACAATGACGAGCTCTGACTCTCGAGCGCCGCGCTTAGAAAACATCGATCCCGTGAGGTATGTCCCAACTCTGCCTTTAAACCCCCCAGTGATGAGAGAAGTCTGTCTTCTGCCTGCTCCACTCAAACAGGCCGTTTGGAGATGTTCCCTTCATGACATCACAAAGGGCAGTAACATCGTCAGCTGTGATCCCAAAATGACGAGAGCACAGATGTTGAGAAAACAACCGAAACGTTGTCCTCGTCACGCTTCATTAAAACAAGGCGAGTTACAGCCGACCGTCACACAGACACAACCAGCATGAAAGACAAAGGACGACTCAGATTACAGGACGAGTCTTAAAGTTCACAGCTTCTGGATTTTTAGGTAAACTTGAGCCGCTCGTCTGACAACGAGGCTCCGTCATGTTCGGAGTAAAAGTGTAAAATCGTCTGAGTGAAGCATGATGGGATCTTATTGGTCGGGGTAATGAGCTGCTTTGCATCCTCCTGTTTCAGCTCATCTCTCTGGACTCGGATCAGAAAGTTTCAGTCTCTCAGATCTCACACAAGTCCTCGGAGGTTTTTCCTGTCCGGAGAGTTCGACCTCTCAGCCTCTGTGTCGTTTTGGTTTGGGGGGGAGGAGAGTGGAGGAGAGCGAGAGCGGTGGGGGGAGAACGAAGCCAGTGAGGGATGAGAGGGTGAGGTGGGTGTGGTTCATGTGAAAAAAACAAACAAACGATGATGCTGCATCCCTCGCCATTCCTCACAGGGTGAAAGTGGGCGTGGTCCAGAAAATAAAGTGTATTGAGAAAAGGTGTTGGCGAGGTGACGGAAAGACGAGGTGAACGCACTGGGAGGAGAAGGGAAGGGAGTCGGCTGGGTGGGGAACCAGAGGAAAACATGGAGTCAGCTGATAGCTCCCAGTTTCCATGGCAACGCCAGGCCTTTCCCACCCACTCCCTCTCACTCTCGCCTCTTTCTGTCTTCTCTGCCTCATCCACTCCCTCACTTCTTTCACACTTCATCATTTTCTTTTCACTTTTTTATTTCTGTTTCTTTTTTCCCTTTTTGAATCCACCTCTATAATCACGGCTTCTCTCCTCTCCTTTCCTCTCCTCTTCTCTCCTTTCCTCTCCTTTCCTCTCCTCTCCTTTCCTCTCCTCTTCTCTCCTCTCCTCTCCTTTCCTCTCCTCTCCTTTCCTCTCCTCTCCTTTCCTCTTCTCTCCTTTCCTCTTCTCTCCTTTCCTCTTCTCTCCTTTCCTTTCCTCTCATCTTCTCTCCTTTCCTCTCCTCTCCTTTCCTCTCCTCTTCTCTCCTCTTCTCTCCTTTCCTCTCCTCTTCTCTCCTCTCCTTTCCTCTTCTCTCCTTTCCTCTTCTCTCCTTTCCTCTTCTCTCCTTTCCTTTCCTCTCCTCTTCTCTCCTTTCCTTTCCTCTTCTCTCCTTTCCTCTTCTCTCCTTTCCTCTTCTCTCCTTTCCTTTCCTCTCATCTTCTCTCCTTTCCTCTCCTCTCCTTTCCTCTCATCTTCTCTTCTCTCCTTTCCTTCCCTCTCCTCCCCTCTCCTTTCCTTTCCTTTCCTCTCCCCTCCTCTCCTTTCCTTTCCTCTCCTCTCCTCTCCTCTCCTCTCCTCTCCTCCCCTCTCCTTTCCTTTCCTTTCCTTTCCTTTCCTTTCCTTTCCTCTCCTCTCCTCTCCTCTCCTCTCCTCTCCTCTCCTCCCCTCCCCTCTCCTCTCCTCTCCTCTCCTCTCCTCCCCTCTCCTTTCCTTTCCTTTCCTCTCCTCTCCTCTCCTCTCCTCTCCTCTCCTCTCCTCTCCTCTCCTCCCCTCTCCTCTCCTCTCCTCTCCTCTCCTCTCCTCTCCGCCTGTTATAGAGCTCCTGAAATCCCTCCTCACCTCAGCCAGGTTTGGTTCAGGTTCTGTATCTTTCCTGGCTCCTCTCCTTCTTCATCCTATTTCTCCTCGAGCTCCTTGAACGCCTTCTTACTTCAGCCAAGTTCTGCACATGCTCAGTCTGTTTCACTGTAAGCCGCTCTGTGCTCTCAGTGAGAGGAATCAAAACAAGGACACTTCCTGCTCTTCAGATAGAAAAAAGACAACTCAAAGTGTCTTCAGAACTTATCGGATGTAGCGAACAAAAGACACCCAGTGTTTCCTGAAATCCACCGTTTCCACGTGGCAACCATTTGTCTCTGACGCCAAGCTCGGGGTGAGACGCTAACATGAAGCTCCGAGGCAAATACAATCATGTCTCTGCTAACTGAGACCAAGACACACCCGAGTGACCAGCGTGCTCCGAGAGCGAGTCCAGACCAAAACCATAAATATCAGGGAATATCATCACCTTGTGTAGCGGGCTCATCAACAGCGGGGAGGAAGCAGTGGGATAAAAATCCGATTACTAATGAATTGAAGTTCTTTGTTCTTTTAGAAAGAGGCGTTTTCCTTCTGATCACAGACATGACCGGGGGAGAGAAGCCGATGACTGGTCTGGATTTAGAATCAGGAGTCCGCCCAGTCTGAGACAGAGAAACTCTAGTGGGATATTTCAACACATTTGATCAGCAGTTACAAACTTTACCTCACCTAAAGAATCTACTTTAACACGTCTGTTTGACATGTGGATGGCCGAGGCTCAGTTGCTCGATTTGTCGGTTCGAGACATGTCCCGCGTGTCCTCGGGAGTTGCTCCCGCTGCTTCATCGGCGGTGTATGAATAGTGACTTCAGACGGTCTCTTCACGCAGCAGTGTGGCGTGACCTGAGGAAAACAACTTTACAAGCTCAAATCCATTTAGCTAGAGATGCTAACATTAGCCAGCGTTAGCAGCTTGTCTTGATATGTAGCATTAAACTAAAACAAGCAAAGCTCAGTGTGCGTCAATAACGCTGCTTATTTGTCGACTGCCTCCGTCACGCAGCCTCCAGCTGAACTGTGTGAACCGATTAAAGGGCGTAGCAAAGTCTCCACCCAGCTCCTCCTCACCCAGAGCCAAGCTGCACTCAGCTCGACTGGAAGGAGGCCAAGATCTGGACTGCTGCTCCCTCTCTCTCTCTCTGTACCAGTCGCTCTCTATTCCCATCCAGCCCCTCTCTGTCTCCCCCTCCTCCTCCCCCCTCCGTGTCCCACACAGCAGCCATTGTTCCCAGTGCTTACCAGCTACATGCCAGCTGAGCCCTGGGTGGCTGTGGAGGCGATCGGGCCGCTCTCCGTTCTTTAGAGGAAGAACGAGGGCGGTAACGTGAAGCGGCCTGATGCAACGTCGCTGAAAGTGTGGACGGACGATGAAGCGGTTCCTCGAAGCAAACGCAGTCGGTTTCAACGCAGATTAAAAAACTCACAGTATGCTGAGGGGTTGTGTAAACACATTCAGTACGATAACATGATTGAAGCAGGACTTCCATCAATGATCTGATTGTCCTCCAGGTCGTGGTATGATTGGACGAGGACAGTCGTCTTCGTCGTGCATGGAAACGCTAACATTTGAACGTCATGACATTGTCATTATTTCACTTCCATAGAGAAACACGAGAGAGTTGTGCAGCATGACCTACCTGACTCTTTCTCTTCTCTCTCAGCGTGCAGCAGGAATGTTTTCAAACTGCTCGAGCAAAACTCAAAGTGTAGGAAGCAACTTGTTATTGTTGTGTTGACCTCATTCCCTGAAGAGTACCTGACGTCCTGCCAGGATGGAGACCTCTTGTGGATGCAGTCCGTGCACCATGCATGCATTGATTGATTGTTCTTCATTGTCAGTAACTTGCACCACAGCGTCTCCATGAAACACATCTGAGGTTGTTGACCTGTGTGGCTCTGTTCTCTCCAGCAGGCGGAGGGTGGCGATGACTGCACGCAGCCCACAGACCTGGTGAAGGTGAAGACGGAGCCTTCGGTTTGTAAGACGGAGCCGTCCTCGCCCCAGGAGAGTCCTGCAGAGGACCAGACGGAGCCCGTCGACCTGTCGCTCAACAAGCCCCGCTCCTCATCACTTCCTGCTTCCACGACATGCACCACGGTCAACCCTGCGCCCAGCTGTGCCGTGACCCAACCCGGCCTTTCCGCCACACCCGTCACCACGACCGTACAATCCATAGGCTCCATGGTAACCACAGACCCCTCCCTCACAGCTGTTTGAAGAATGATCCAGGAGAGTTTCTAACCAATCACGTCTTCTCCCAGGTCCTCTCTCCAGGCTCCATCTTGGCCACTCAGGGCGCGGGGGGCCAGCAGATCCTGCACGTCATCCACACGATCCCCTCCGTCAGCATGCCCAGCAAGGTGGGCCAGCTGCAGACCATCCCCGTGGTGGTGCAGTCGCTGCCCGTCGTCTACACCACCATGCCCACGGATGGCGTCGCAACGGCGGCCATCACAGTCCCGCTCATAGGCAGCGACGGGCGCTCAGAAGGATCAGGTGAGCGGCTCGCGAAGAGTTAGAGAAAGTAATGTGGTTACCATGGTAACACGCTGAAAGGGGCCACCTACTGTAGCTGAAGTGGGACGCACTTCAGGCAATAAATCGATTCCCCCTCTGGGCTCACGGAGAGACGGCTGGAAACGCTCTGATTGGCTCTTAGAGCGAGATATTATCGACAAACATAATTCACCGTGAGGGAGCGGGGCGGGCGGTGACCTTTATTCCCTGGGGTCAGATATGAAGTGTCCACTTCCTGAACTACAACAGTTACAACAATATGACCAAAGCTGCGTGTAGAAGACGTCCTGGCCAAGAGGACGATGAAGACACAGAGCGGCGTCTTCCTCCAACACCTTCACTTCACTACAGATTTAAAAGACAGCTCAGGTCATCTCTCCGACACTCCTGCTGGAGTTGAAGTGTCCTGAATATTTCCTGGTGCCTTCTCTCACCGTTTGACCTGAGGAAGGTCGTTAAAGTTTCAGGAACTCCCTTCAAACTGTCGGAAGAGGAAGCTTCACCAAAGAATGCTGAGTCACTAATAATCTGTTATCTATAAACTCATAAACGAGCGTGAACATCAGAAAGTCCTGACACTCGGGTTAATCATTGACTAAAATCTTTATATCGAACACGATGCTCGTAAAATCACAGTTCCTGCTGTCATCCGGGTGCATTAAACGCCCCCGAGCGGCCTGGTCGAATGGCGTTAAGCAAGGGCGAGCAGAGAGGTCGAAGGAGGCGTAATCCATCCCTGAGTAAACACGAGGGGGGAAGCTCGCCATTTTCATAGGCAAGCTGGCAAAACAGGCCGCCGCCCCTTTGACAAACTGCAGTAAAGTCCCTCAGAGAAGCCAGAGCAGCTCACGGCGGCGTCTCATCCAGGCCGGCGCAGCCTTGACTCAGGAATGTAAACGACGGAGGCAGGGAAGGTTTCCCAAGAGCCTCACACACACACACACACACACACACACACACACCACACACACCACACACACACACACACACACACACACACACACACACACACACACACACACACACACACACTGGGCCGAGGATGCTCGCAGGCTGTTTGACCTCATCAGCGAGTGACGTTCGCAACATGCCAGGAGTTGTTGAGTCACAGAGGGCGAAAAACTTTCTCTCTCTCCGCTCTGTTTCAAACTCCTGCTTCCCCTGGACTTCATTTCCCAGCATGCATTCAGACATTTTTGGAACAGATGGGCTGTAGTTGTTTTCAGTTTTAACGGCACGTCTCGTCCTTTGTTGGATAACACTGAGCTGACGTATGAAGCTCTGCCTGCTTCAGCGGCTGTAAACGTCTCGTTACTGAAAAGTAAAACCAGGCAGCTTGTTTTGAACAGCGCCACCTGTAACCACACCTTTTAAAGCGACACCATCCGGACGAGCCCTGGACTTTGACATCGGAGCTGGAAGATGATGAAAACAATGAATTCAAGCCGTGATGCCTCGTGGCTCGTCTTCTGTTTCCCTCCACAGACGATAAAAGTAGAAGTTCATGTAGCATCAGAGTCGGGGTATCCGGGTTCATGGTTTTATGGCAGCAGTGTCAGGTCTTCGTCAACACATGATGATGACGTCATGATGATCAAGTCGCCAATAATTCTCCTATTTGGAGTCAATAAGAAAATATAGAAATGGTTGGTACAGTTTGAAAGGTACGCTAACGACGCTAGCTCAAGTTTGCCACTCTCTCGTTCTGCGGAGGGGGGGTTGTCGATGTGGATGGAGCAATGACAATGTTTTCTAAGTATTTCAACATCAAGTAAACAGTTTTATATTCATACAGTCTGTGCTCGTGCACTGGTTGCAGGATTTAAAGTGGCTGACAGTTAAAGGTCAGTTCAAGGTCATCTTAAAAACTTGACTCCAGCACACTCTTTCACTCTGTCTCTTGTTGGTCTAAAGACCTGTGTGATCATTATTCCTGCCCGCTGTGTGACTCCTAAACGTCACGCTGCCGTGTCAGTGAGAGAAAAGAAAGACGAGGTTCTAAACTGAAGTCAGCAGAGTCATGTTTACCCGATGGTTAGACAACATGAGCCCACGCTCATCGAGTACTCAGAGGGATCATCCAAGCGTTTCCCGTCACCTAATGTGATCAGGTGTAATCTCGTCAGCCGGCTCCTGCTGAAGTTGTGTTTCGTCAGAGGAGCGTCGGACAACTTGAACATTTTCTTCTTGCAGCCGCAGAGCCGGCGAGCAGGAGGCAGCTGATATTCACTGTGCACGTGCTGTTGTGTGGGAGGAGGGGGAGGGCTGCAGGTAGACGCAGATGGAGTGAGAGCGGTTGGAGGTGAGGTAAGGGTGTGGGGGAGGGGGAGTGGGTGTGGTTGAGTGTGCTGCAGGGGCGAGGAAGGATGAGGAGGAGAGGGAGCAGGGGTCGAGAGGAGATGGCTCGCTTTGCTTCTGAAAGAGAAAAGCTGCAACCACGGACGGAGGGGGGGGGGGTTAATTGTCTGCAGAAACAAAGAACACTTCTTTTTGGTGTGTGACCCTCTGCCACACACACACACACACACACACACACACACACACACACACATGCATACAACAACACACACACAGAAGTACTCCACCCAAATTCCTTGCATCACCCTTCCAACTACTCCACCCCTCCCCTCCCCTCCCCTCGTCAGGCTGGGTGGACTCTGACCAGTGTGGCTGCCACATTCCTGCAGATAGAGGAGGACGGGGTTGGGGGGAGGGGGGACGTCTGTGTGTGTGTGTGTGTGTGTGTGTGTGTGTGTGTGTGTGTGTGTGTGTGTGTGTGTGTGTGTGTGTGTGTGTGTGTGTGTGTGTGTGTGTGTGTGTGTGTGTGTGTGTGTGTGTGTGTGTGTGTGTGTGTGTGTGTGTGTGTGTGTGTGTGTGTGTGTGTGTGTGTGTGTGTGTGTGTGTGTGTGTGTGTGTGGGGCGGGGGCATACTGCTAAACCTGACTTTGTTTTTCTATCCTGATGTTTTTATTTGGACGTATTTAAAGTTGTTTCTTCGCCCATGTCGTGTTGCCGCCGTGGCGGTGTCGTTCCCGATGAGCAGCCGTGCATGAAGTCTGCAAATTGAGAATTTGAGGAGAAGAAAAAGGAGGGAGTGATGGAGGGCGAGAGACTCTCACTCGCACAGGGAGAGAGAGAGGGAGGGTAATGTAGCAGTAGACCACGTAGATCAGTGCTGCTGTCGGATCTGAACGAGGTTTCTGATTGGTGATTTGACAGTTGGCTGATTCAGAATCTGAGCGTTTGACGACTGATCCGACGACATGAAGCTTCTGATCATAACCAGAGGATGATCATTTAGTCAAACCATCTGATCACTCTTCAGGAGTATTCAGGAGAAGCTGTGAGGAAAAACGTCACGGAAAGAAAAGTTTTCCACTTTTCTGGAAACTTTGTGAAGTTTTGTGCTCGTGTGAAAGCGCCGCCTGCACGCCGCCTGCACGCCGCCTGCACGCCGCCTGCACGCCGCCTGCACGCCGCCTTCATGTTCCTTCTTTCTTAATAAATACGATGCATTCAACCAAAGATGGAAATAAAGACCGTCCTTCTCGGTGTGAAGACACAAGCTTTGCATCGCCCCCCAGAGATCCCTGTTCAGTTAATTGCTAATTAGCAATATCTTTGAGTTGTGCAGAATATTTTTCATTAACATCTGTTCGTGTTCTTCACTCCGCCTTTGACATTGTCGAAGGTTGTTGGGAGAGAGAAATAGAGACCAGACTGAACATAAGAAGGAGAGTTAAAGATGTGGGGGAAAAGGAAGGAACATGCAGAGAAACCCTGACCACACCTAACCACGCACACACACACACACACACACACACACACACACACACACACACACACACTAAAGGAGAAGGCTTATGTTTTGCTAAGTTGCTTAAATCTAGGCGTAACCATTAGGAAGTTATTAACCCCCTGCTGTTTCTTTCTTTCTCTCCTTCTGATTTCTTTGAGCCTTCCATTAACCCTCCTTCATTTCTTCCCATTCACCTTCCATACATCTAATATTTGATTCCCCCCCCCTCCCTGATTACGCAGCTGATGTTTCCCTCTGTGCTTCTGTCTTCTCTGCAGTTCGCATCAAGCCCGGCTCCACGTCTCCAGTGGAGTATCAGAGTGACAGTGATGCAGAGAGCGGCACCGAGTCTGGATCGGCCTCCCTCAGCGCCCAGAGCATCGACGCAGGGTGAGTCCAGCCACACACACAGAAAACTGCTGTCTTTCACTTTACACACATAAAATCCTCAAACGTTAGAGAGGTGCTCGAGCACATTGTGAGGGACTGATTTTGACCGAGCAGCAGCCTGCGGTGTTCAATGATTACGCCAACGTGGAAAAAAAGGAGTGTGGACTTGTTGATCTGATGATTCTGTGTATTTGTCTATAAAACAGTAACATTAGCTCGGAGGGATAAGGAGTTGTCTTGTGGTAGTTAAAAGGAATTCAAATATGTTTTAACTTGAAAATCCCCCCCTCAGTGTTTCCCTGTCCTGATTCTGAACTGTTGCACATCACAGTGGCAGCACTGATTGATGCTGATTCGCTCAGATTACAGACACAATGTGGAAACAGAAGGACGCCTCTGGTCGTGTGCGTGATGTAACTGTGAAAAATTCAACCGTGTACACAAATTGGTGAATTGTGAAAGCCGTCAGGTTGGCGCTGGGCAACGTTTGTAGAAATGCGTTTCCTCCATAGAGCTCTATGATAAATCAGATGTCTTTAAAACTGGCTTCAGGAGGACATAAACATGGTGAAGCATGCGTGATGAGTCTCCAGAGTAGAGTCCATGATCAGAGTCAGCAGGAGCGAGCGGGGAGACACTAATGCTCAGCAGAGTTTCTGGGAAATGCGGTCTTTGTGTGTATCGCCTCCCTCCCCTGCAGCCTCTTGACTAATTACATTACTGCAGCGCTGCCTTGACTGGACACTTATATAACCTTATGTAACCCGGTGTACAGCAGCACACACTGGAACACACCACAGGGAGACAGGAGTGTGTGTGTGTGTGTGTGTGTGTGTGTGTGTGTGTGTGTTTGTTAGGTACACTTCATTACTGAGGTCATCAGGTAAAAATGTGGACATTTGACATGTTGTGACTTGTATTGCTGCAGAGTAAAGGTTAGCCTGCTACTAGAAGTACAGTGATGGGTGTTTATGTGGTGTGTCTGTGTCTGTGTGTTTGTGTGTGTGTGTGTGTGTGTGTGTGTGTTTGTGTGTGTGTGTGTGTGTTTGTGTGTGTGTGTTTGTGTGTGTGTGTGTGTGTGTGTTTGTGTGTGTGTGTTTGTGTGTGTGTGTTTGTGTGTGTGTGTGTGTGTGTGTGTGTGTGTGTGTGTGGGTGTGTTTCTAAGTCAATCAGGTCAGAGCTCCTGCCACACCCACTGGGCGAGGCTGCCTGTCTGTAACTGAAATTTAGGGTGTGGACGTGACGGTTAGCTTAGCGCTGTAATCTGCAGTTTGTGCATTTAGGTGTGTGTGTGTGTGTGTGTGTGTGTGTGTACAGGGAACAAACATACAGGCAGGGAGAGAGAGAATGTGTAATAGGAACAAAGTGTTTTTATGTTATTTTGTGAGGAAGGTGTGTTTGTGTGCACATGCTTGTGTGTGTGTGTGTGTGTGTGTGTGTGTGTGTATTTGTGTGTGTGTGTGTGTGTGTGTGTGTGTGTGTGTGTGTGTGTGTTGCTGGGCAGGGCTGTCCCTGTAGCGGGCTGTAAACACAGTTTCGTAATGCAGCTTGCAGTCACACCTCGTTGTAAACTGACCGGAGACACTTTTATGTTATTTAAAAAACAACTTTATTTAAATACAACAAAAACAAAAACAAAGGACAGTTTCATTAGAAGATCTGTTTGGGAATAAAGAGAGAGTGAAAACAGAGAGAGAGAGCACTGCTGGAAGCTGGTGTGAAAAAAATGTGACTCTCTGTCGCCCCCTAGTGGCAGCAGTGTTGATTTCATTTGAAGCTGAATGTGATGAGAGAAGGATTAATAATCTAATCATCCTGTTAATGTGAGCTTATTTTATTCCTCTCATCGTTTGTTTTTCACTTTTTGAATAAGAATTCAAATGTTGGATTTTTTTCTTTTTCTAGTTTACAAACTTACTGAAGAGATTTTCCTTTCTCAGGTCGGTGATGGACTTGGAGCCCGTTGATCCAGATTCACCCGACATCAAGAGGAGGCGGATCCACATGTGTGACTATGAAGGCTGCAAAAAAGTTTACACCAAGAGCTCCCACCTCAAAGCTCACAGGAGGATACACACAGGTGAGACCGCCGCCGCCGCCTCGCTGACCTGATTCATGCGTGACTGTCACACGACTGATGTTCACACGTCACGTGTCGATGTCGTGCAGTCCGTCCGACCGATATAAAAGTGAATGTTTGTATTGATGAAACTCTCGAGTGCAGATCTGACTTCAGCTCCCGTCTGTGGGAGCTTTGAAAGAAAACTTTATTGACAGCTGACAATCATCGTCCTGATTGGACATGTGCAGTGTGATGTCACAGCGACAGTGAACCTGAGCCCAGCATGTCGGCTTTAATAAGAAGAAGAAAAAAGTTGGATCGACCCGAGACAGGAATTCTGGGAAATGTAGTTTTGCATTGTCACAGTTTACACGTCTATCAGTATCCTGACCTTCCTCGTTCTGTCCCGTCCTTCTTTTGCTTCCTTGTTTCCTTTCCTCTCCTCCTAACTCGTCTCCTTGTCTCCTGCCTCCTCCAGGAGAAAAGCCCTACCACTGTACCTGGGAGGGCTGCACCTGGCGATTCGCCCGCTCCGACGAGCTCACCCGACACTTCCGCAAGCACACGGGGATCAAACCTTTCCGCTGCACTGAGTGCGACCGCTCCTTCTCCCGGTCTGACCACCTCTCCCTGCACCGCCGCCGCCACGTCATGATGTGAACTGCCCCCACCCCCCCACCCCCCCCCCCCCCCCACTCCCGCACAGCACGTCGTACCCGAGACCCCCGCCGCAAAGGACCCTCCGCTGTCTCCCGGACAACAGGAGCATCGAGCTCCATCTGCAGATACAAAGACGCCGACCCTCCTTCCTCCTCGCCTCGAGTCGACAGGAATATCAGGAAGTTTGATGGCGGTCCGCTCTAACCACGTCGACCACGTCCATGCATCCATAAGAAACGGAGGACGAGAAGAAGGGACCGCGGATGTGCTGTTTGAATATATGACACATTTGAATCCAGTATGACGTCACTTCAGCTGCTTGATATTAATTTTGCACAAATCAAGAATCGGTTCCCAAAACTCCAGCAGCTCCTTGTTCACCTTCTTATTTAAATATCTGATTTAAAACGATTGGCTCAAATCCTCGATGGGTCATTTCTCTGGTGGCGGACGCTTAAAGACATCCGTGTCCTGACCTGACCCGGAACAAATGAATATTTGGACCCACAGAGTTTAAACCAACCACCGTCACTCTGACAGCGAACGCAGCTGACGTGACGTCACACGACCCCCCCCCCCCCCCCCCCCCCCGACACAGGGAGCTACAAGACTGTGAACTTTTTACACATCCATGTTTTCAGTTTAACAATCACGTTCTGGCCATTGGCGTGTTCTCCACCTGCACACACACACACACACACACGCACACACACGCACACACACACACACACCTTTTACTGATTCTTCTTCTTTATTAACAGTATTTGCTTTGTGTGTGTTATTGTTGTTGTTTTACAAACATAAGGCCTTCAGTTCTATTTGTTGTCGTCGTCGTCGTTTTCTTTGCCACGTTTGGCGCTTTTAACAGAACAGCAGAGTTTAAAAAACCGATGATTTGAGTTGTGTCTGTTGTGTTTTGAGGCTGTGAATAAGACGGAGGAGACACACATGGTTTGAGATTACAAGTTAAACTCTCACGCAGGGACTAGGGGAGCTTTTCCGAGTGTGTGTGTGTGTGTGTGTGTGTGTGTGTGTGTGTGTGTGTGTGTTTTCTGCGTGTGGCGTGCGTGTGTCTGTGAGTGAGTGTGCATGTTTTTAAGATAAACGCATAATCAGAATTTAAGATTTTTACGAGTGTGTGTTCCGGGCACTTGTTCTTTTACCTCTTGCCCGTTGAGCCTTATAACTGAAGTCAATCTGAAAGGGCGAAACCAGAACCAGCGACCGCCGGCGTCTGGCCACACGTCAAACCTGCTTCTTTATTTAAACCCGTTCAGTGCATATTAAGTGTTTCACATCACGGACCGCCTGCACACGTCTGCTGCTTGGCCGCGTCCTGACATTAAACATGAAATATGGGCTCTCGAGCGACACAGCGGTGCGAAGCTAGCACCCAGCGGGCAGGGCAAAGAGCCAAAATGGCTGCCATCAGGAGTGGCCAGACGGTCTGTTGGTGGTTCTGCGAGAAAACCAGGCACTGTGTCGGGCCGTCAGGGTCCGGAGTGCCTGCGGTGTGAACCACGGGAAAACTCGGCGCTCTCCTTACTAGCATTTCTGCCAGGGTGGGCGGGTGGGGGTGGGGGGTCGATTTTATTACATCTGTTTCACGCCACAATTTACCGTAAAATCTGGATTATAAGTCGCAGCAGTATATTAGACGATGTCTGTTCAGGAGGTCGACCGTCTGCAGAACATTTTAGCTACAGTTAGCGTGCAGCTCTTTCTAGAACCCGCCATGTGGCGTTTGTAATCCTGCTAGCTACCGGTACGCTAGCCGAGCTAACCCTGACAGTTGTGAAGTACAGACCCGCGGCCCGCTACAGTTAGCAGAGAGTTGCGCTGTGAACCAGGACTTCACAAGGGTTTACAAACTGAACTTCAACAGTTACTGAAAGTGCAGCGTTATGACCTCATGACGGAGACGTGGCGCCGCCATTCTGGTCCGTGTCGCCTTGTTTGACCCCGTCATGACGGTGCGCGTCGCAGCATTTTACACTGCTACGTTTGTTGAACTGGTAAACAGCGTTACTACTTAAAGGTATTAACAGTGCGTCTTGTTCTTCAGATTTTACGGTAATTTAAAGCTTCAAAAAACGAATGTCCTTTAAATCTTGTTTTTTTTAACCTTCACGTCTTTATGCTGAACAAATCTAATGTGCACACTGAGCAGCAGTTGGAACAGAATCGACCCCCCGACTCTGCTCTCTGACCCCTGGTGTCCATGTCTTAAGCGAGCTGTTTTCAGCTCCGGTTCTGGACTGAACTGGATTATGCAACATTTAACGCAGACCTCGCTCGAAGCGCTGTTCTGGACTCAGTAGTAGAGCACTAGTTGGTAGTTTGAAACCTTTAAAAGGGAGGTCAGGATGCGTCGAAGCCTCCGCTGTCGCCTCTGGAGCTTAAACTTGTGACGTCTTCAGGGGCTGATTTTTTTTTGTGGACGATGCGACACACTTCACAATCCACAACGTGTCCCTTTACGAGCTCAAAAGCAACACACACGCTCTGCTTCTGCAGAACGCACTCCTCGTTCGCCATTCGAAGTCACTGTCGCTGTCGTCATTTCAGAAGCTGGAAGCGAGAGCGACAAATCAAACACTTGTGACTTCTTACAGAGCAGAACGATAACAGAGGGGCGGGCGTGCGGACTTCCGGTGAGCGCATGCCGCCAGCAGGGGGCGTCGGTTGGTCTGCACAATGCAACAAAAAGACGGACTCTGATTTGCTTTTTAAAAATGTAATATATGCTTTTAAAAGATCTCGTTGAACAAAGTGCATCAAGTCCCTTTTTAAAACGGAGAATCCAAACTTCACTCGGACACTTGATTCGACAGATTTCACCTCTTCTTCTTTTTTTTTTTTTGCAGTGCAGATCTACTCGACGTTCCCGTTTCTCCTCTAACGCCCCGTCTGCTTCGACTCAAACAAACATAGTGACTAAGCACATCTTTGTAGAAGAGTAATGCATTTGATTGCAATGTTTCTTTCTTTTGTAAACTGTTGATAAAGACATAAAGGACAATGACAAAGAATTAAGATAAATCCATGTACATAAATGTATATAATCAGAAAGTGCAGAGTAAATGTAACGGGTGAATTTCTATTTTTAACACTGACTAGATAATGTGAAAAAAATCTGCTTTTCTTTTCTTCTTCTTCCTCCTCTGTTAGTTCGATGAGATGTCGTTTCATCACGTGTCGGATTTTTTTCTGTTTCAAATTCTAAGAAGACGTTTGTTTCGTAGTTTCTTAAAAAATGAGAAAAAAAAGCGTTGGTCCCACTTGTGTTGTGCACACTTGTCGCATGGAGCGTAGCCTTCTTTGTTTTTTCTTATCGTGACGTTGGTGAGCATGTCATGTCTGTGTGTCAGACTGTGGGTCTCAACATGGATGACCCCCCCTAACAAAAAAAAAAAAAAGAAAAGAAAAGAAGAAGCCACACTGAAAATGAGAAATTAGGAATCCACGTCAGCTGGTTTGGGTGAGGAAACATGTCAGACAGGGTCTCGTTTTGCACTCTCTAAGCTGACATCAGGCCGCCTGTGTTTTAAAAAGCAACAAAAGTCCGACCCAAAGCAACTCATAGTTCCCCATGTGAATCCAGTCTGCAGAGCTTCCTCTCCATCCCTGAACGTCTTCGCCCATTAAAGTTAGTTTATTGTTGGTCAGGGGGCTTTTTGGGATGAACAATCAGTAAAAACAAATCCTGAGGAAAAGTCCTTATTCTTTTGTTGGAAGCTTTTCGCAGCAAGAAAAAGAAAGAAAGAGCCGCTCTGAAAGGTAAAAACAACACGCTTCATGTTTTGAAGAAGGAAAGGCTGAAATGTATAAATCAGGATCCTCGGTCCGGAGAGATTTCATCTGACTGATCTTAATTGCACGTGGTATGCTGCCGTTTTTCTTTTTTTCTACACAGAAACTTGAAGGTCTAAAATGTAGTTCAAGGCTCGACGTCTTATATCAAATGTTTAAAACACCAGACGACATATTGAGTCTTTTTATCTGATACTCGTTTATTTCTCCGATCATTTAACCCCGCCCCCTGCCCGCTGCCCTCCGCACACGCATGTCTTTATCTATCCCTTAACAAGCACAGTGATGGGCTCGGAGGCCTGCTGGAGCAGCTCGAGTCGTCGTTTCAAGGCACCGTGACGCGTCTGACGACCCGGACTCAAAGTCTTAGCGCTGGTGTTGGCGTTCTTCTGCAGGGAGGCTGACGCACGTGTTTGTGTGTTTGTTTCTGTTCTTTTGGCGGTTTTGTGTTGAAGCTTGTTTCCTTCTCGGTATTCTTCTGAATCTTCTGTTCTTGAATAAAGCAGGAATGTTCGTCTGTGAACAGGCTGTGAAACGTTACGACTTTTATCCCTCTGTGAGAGCCCGCAGCATAGAGTTCACGTCTGAGGGTGACGTCGCCGAGCGCGTCCGTCGTGTGCCTCGACTCGCCGCCGATCACTCCCTCTGCAAACCACACAGTTTAGGTATTTTCTATTGAATGCAGTAACTTATGGGCCAGTACATATTTACTCAGTGCAATGCAGTTATCATTATAATAATACTATTATGAATAATATTTTTGTTTCTTTTTTTTGTATTTGTACAGAACAAATGTGTAAAGATCAGTGAGGAAGACGTGAGCTTTTTGATACTGTGACTCATGGTGTTTCAAAGTCAGTTTCTCCCTGTACAGTTGTGATGATTTCCCCGTTCCTCCCTTCGTCTTTTATAGAATAAAAAATGTTTTTGGTGCAATTTAACGGCTGCTTCGTCCCTCTGTTGTTTATTTCTTTGACCAGAAAGTTCTGTGATTGTTCTGTCTCCAAACCCCCCAGTGATGAGAAAAGTCCATCCTCTCCGTCTTCTGCCTGCTCCACTTTACAGAAAATGTGTGCTCAAACAGGCCGTTTGGAGATTTTCCCTTCATGACATCACAAAGGGCAGTAGCCCCTCCCCCAGGTGGGTGACACTCCCACAGCTAGGTGTTTGTTCTGCCCTCTGAGTCTGCCTTCTCACCGTAAACAATAGGACATGGAGCCAGAAAGCAGCGAGTACACCCGAGCCCTTCCAGAGAGGGGGCGTGGTCAGACACAGCTCATTTACATATTTAAAGCGACAGACACAGAAACAGCCTGTTCTGAGCAGGGCTGAAATAGAGGGGTTTATAGACATGATCAAATACAGGATCAGAGTGGATTTACAACAACACACTTCACACACATGATGAAGAGGAGCGAGGACACTGATTTCACCTGAAGAGGAGGAGGACATGTGACCTTTAACCTCGGATTCAGTAACATAATTGATTTTGGTTTTAACAAGATATCATTGAACAACTTCTCTTCACATCCAGCAAGTCGTGTCATTCTAATCGTGTTTACACTACAATGATAAATGATTTCTTTGGATCATTCAGCTCCCTCAAAGACGGCGTGAAGCTCTGCCACCCCGGGGGAAACGCCTTCTTATTGGTCCTGCTATCTGACATATTAATGAAGTCACATCCAACCTGTATCAGATAGAAAACATGAGCTTCAGCCTTTTTGTCCTGTGGGAAGGACAAAGAGCTTAGATAGATAGATAGATAGATAGATAGATAGATGGATGGATGGATGGATGGATGGATAGATAGATGGATGGATAGATGGATAGATGGATAGATAGATAGATAGATAGATAGATAGATAGATAGATAGATACTTTATTGATCCCGAGGGAAATTCAGGGCATCCAGTAGCAGTATACAGACAGACAGGACACAAGACATTAGTTACAATACACACCCGCTGTCCCCCCTCCCCTCTGTATACAATAATCCCCCAAACAATATTTAGCAGCCCCTATGTGACTAAGAGTAAACATAATTACAGGTTAAACCTGTGCAGTTAGCATTAGCATTAGACTTAAACTTATATAGCATAATGTACATAACCTGTGAGAGGTTAAGTTAATTGTCGCATACATACATGACTGTGCTTACAACACAGTGGATGAAAGCTCACGTTCACTGAGCAGGGTTAGTGTGTTGCAGTTCCAGACTTTGTACACAAGAGGGCGCTCCAACAGAGGCCGGAAGGACGTCTGAAGGAATCTGAACAGAATAAACCTCAACCATCAGTAGAAAAGGTTCAAATGTAAAACAAGTCCATTTAAAATACGAGTTTTTAAATTCACTGACGTTATGAACTTTATACTTTTATACTATAAACATAAAATACATTTAAACAGGATCCTTTATTTCTAAGTCAAACACACGGACATGTCATCAGGTTCATAAATAAGAAACGTCATAAAAACATTTCTTTGTGTGTGTGTGTGTGTGTGTGTGTGTGTGTGTATGCGTGTGTGTCTGTGTGTGTCTGTGTGTGTGTGTGTGTGTGTGTGTGTGTGTGTGTGTGTGTATGCGTGTGTGTCTGTGTGTGTCTGTGTGTGTGTGTGTGTGTGTGTGTGTGTGTGTGTATGCGTGTGTGTCTGTGTGTGTCTGTGTGTGTGTGTGTGTGTGTGTGTGTGTGTGTGTGTGTGTGTATGCGTGTGTGTCTGTGTGTGTCTGTGTGTGTGTGTGTGTGTGTGTGTGTGTGTGTGTGTGTATGCGTGTGTGTCTGTGTGTGTCTGTGTGTGTCTGTGTGTGTGTGTGTGTGTGTGTGTGTGTGTGTGTGTGTGTATGCGTGTGTGTCTGTGTGTGTCTGTGTGTGTGTGTGTGTGTGTGTGTGTGTGCTCTCTGCCGTTGGCTCTGAATGGCTTTATTGGCCTCCTGCAGTCGAGATCAGGTCGATCATTAACACTCAGAGTCGGTCTGTGGATTCTTACAGACAGAGACTATAAACTCCTTAAAGAGCAGAACTGTAGCTCTGTGATTCAGCTGCCTGTAACACGATGTTACATCACCTCATGAGTCAGTGCGACTCGCTGGCGTCAAAACATGGACGTTTGTTTGAGTCCGCATTAAATAAGTTTATCAATCTTTAATCAGAACAAGTGAGATCAGGAGACAGTCGGGTGCAGGTAAAACACCTGACTGTGTGTTGATCAACAACAGACGGATGAGGAAGAGGAACAGTAGGGACAAATGGGGGGGGGGGGGCCTGTTGCTATGGACCCCCCCGTCCATAGCAACCCTACAAACCTACAAGACAAGAGAGCTCTCAGGAGCCCCAAGGACAAGATGTTATTGTTAGTGACTTTGATTTTTTTTTTAAAAAGTCATATAATATGTAATATAATATAAATGTATTATTTTGTCTTACAACAATATAAAAAGCAACGCTGCGCTAAAAACAAACATTAAACATATTCTGTATGAAAGAAATCTCTGCGATGTTTATAAAGTATAAATAAGTCGACGTCAGGGTCTAAATAAAGACATCGCTCTAACGTTTAACCACATCGGAGCAGGAACACTGCAGGTCCATGTTCACACACAGTTTATTAAGATCTCTGCAGCAGCTGATTGGTTACGGAGCCAGGCCTCTGAGCGTTCCCTCCTCAGGACTCAAACAGTTCAACAGAATCAGTCGGACAAGTTTTAACAGGAGCGTTGCAGCAGCATCTTACTTGGAATGAGCTGCAGCTCCAGCAGGCCCTCGGGTGAGAGATCAGGACACCAAGGCCAAAAAAAACCAGCAAGATTGTGGATCAACAGGTGAGTCATGTGTACCTGCAGGGAACAGCATGTAGTGCTGCTGCTGCCTCCTCCCAGGGCAGCTGAACATCTGTGAGCATCAGATCGCAAATCTGCAACCTGTTTTTAGTTTTGTTTAGCTTCGGCTTGGTAAAATCCTCAACTTTGATTGGCTGCAAGAGGTCAACGTACATCAACAAGGACTCCTTTTAAAGCCTGACTTATACGTCTACGTCGGATCAGATCTCAAGTGTCTGATTAAACTGTTTACTGTCCTAAATCAATGCTTCATGTCAGTCTGCACTTTGTTTTTGGAACTTTTTCAGAGATCATGAACATTTTGACGATTACAGTCGAAGAGACCTTTCTTGTTTTGAACATCAGAGTTTTCTCCTTCAGTACCTCCGTCCACCACACGAGGGCGACTGGAACTGCCCCGTTCCACATCGGTTCGTCTGCACCGTGTTGTTCTGTCAAATCTCCTGTTCAGCCGCCAGCTGCAAGCACGCGTTGATCTGAACAGAACAGACGCACCTGGACAGGAAGTCAGACGAGGAATAGCACAGAGCATCCTGTTAATTTCAAAATAAAACCCAATACATGGACTTACTTTATCACAAAATGTCAACGTTAATGACAGCTTAAAGTGCAGAGTTGGTCATTTTCAAAAAACTAGCAGAACTTTTAAAGTAGCATTCTCTCAGTGCTCCTTCTGCACCGCCCCTCCCCCTCTGTGCTCCCTCTAAAGCCACGCCCCCTCCCCCCCTGTGCTCCCTCTAAAGCCACGCCCCCTCCCCCCTCTGTGCTCCCTCTAAAGCCACGCCCCCTCCCCCCTCTGTGCTCCCTCTAAAGCCACGCCCCCTCCCCCGTGCTCCCTCTAAAGCCACCCCCCCTCCCCCCTCTGTGCTCCCTCTAAAGCCACGCCCCCTCCCCCTCTGTGCTCCCTCTAAAGCCACGCCCCCTTTTTTCAGAGAAAGTCAGTTATTAATTTCTGTCAGGACCTAAAGACAATTTCAACTAACAGCTGAGAAAAGTGGATCTGGAGGAAATGACCGACCCTGACCTACAGCGATTGATTGATTGATTGATTGATTGATTGATACAGCGTTCTGTTACCAACACACGTATACATCAACAACATGACATCTCTCTGTGTCTTGTAATTCAAAGAATAAAGATCTAAGACCTGTAAGTCACACACATGCAGAGTGCATTACGTGTCAACATGAAGGGCGTTGTCTCAGATGATCAGGCACATTTCTGAGGCTTCGTGCTAAAAGCATCTTGGCACGATCATAATGATTACTTTCCCTGGCAGCAGAACCAGGACTCCACCCTCACCCTGTTTACACCTTTATGCTCCCACTTATTCTTCTTGCTCAACTGTTGACTCTCTTCCCCCCCGCCAGCAGCCCGGCAGGTTCTTTGGTGTCACGCAGCCCGAGCACAGCGACCTTCCACCTGACGCAAAGACCATCAAGTGTTTCAGCCGAACCAGAACAGAAGAGTCAGCGCTAAAAGGATTCCCAACATTGTTCCCTCTCTGGACTTTTAATAACCAGGCGCTTCTTTTTTTAATTTAATGCACTGACGTGTTCAGACAAGATGGAAGTCATGTAAGCAAAAAAAAGAAAAAGAGACTCAGAGCTTTGACAGAGATAGTGTTGTCAGGTAGTGTCATGTCACACAAATAATAATTCAAGATAGATATATACTTTATTGATCCTGAGGGAAATTCAAGGCATCCAGTAGCAGAACACAAGACTTTAGTTACAATCAACAATTCAACTCCAACACCAAGAAACCATGGATCATAAAACAGACTAGAACTGTATATATGGATCCACTTCACCTTCTCTGTCGGGCCCTGTGTGTCGTCCGAAGATGATGTGCATTGCAAAGCCCCGCCCCCTTCATAACTTTGTGCGCCCCCCTCGGACTGCATACACATGTCGTTCCCCGTGCTGATCTTTCACTTCGACCACCCGGCGTCCGCTGAGCCTCCAGTAACGTCCCATCAACCACCGCCGTCCTCATCCATGTCCAGCCTGCTCCGACCCCCCGCGGCGAGTCAGTGTGGACGACAGGATCTGCAGAGCTGGCTTCTCAAAACACTCCGCTTCGGTTCTTTACTTTACTGACACTTTTTTTTCTTGTTTTTACAGATACAGTAAAATAACAATATATATATAGTAGGGTCAGAGACCAGCGTGCTAACACGACTCCACAGCTTCTAATATAGCTCAAACACAGTACATTATGCAATCTCTCGCTATAAATGTGACTTTTAGACTTGAATTTCTCCAAATTGATACAATAAAAATGCTTGATATTGAGTTTACTTGCAGTCTCATATGTGTAGAATTCATAAATGCCATCCATAACCAGGAATTATTTAGCAAAGTGATTTTAGAGCATCTCAAATGCAGTTAAATCTGCAATAACTTTGTATAAATGTGGGACTTTTCTTTTGGTATTTTCCACAGTGGTGCAGTAAAGGTACTACTAAGTGTTTTTTATTCATCACGGATGCATGGAACACTAATATTTAGTTGTTTTTTTAAAAATGTAGCTTCTACACATGTTTTACTGTTTTAAATAACTTTATTTTGAAAACCGGAAGAAAAGACAAGCCATTTCTGCGCATTGACCACAATGCTGAGAATACACACTCGAATTTCAAGTGCGGCTGACTTGACCACGGAGATCAAAGGTACGACTGGCTTGACCGCAGTGGCAGAACGCCTCAACCAATCAGCTGCCAGAGGCCTCAACCAATCAGCAGCCAGAGGTGACTGAAGCCTTAATCGTGTTTCAAAAACACTGAAGCGAATGGACGAGATTTATTTAAAGAATGCTTTTATTGTTTCATTGCAGCTTTTTACACAAACAAACACAAATACACCATCGTTGTTCTCCTGAATTTTGTACATACACTGATAAGTTCTCGAACACACACGAAGTATCAAAACAAAAACGATCAAGCATTCACGTGTTACCGATCTAAAATCCCATTAGTTAAAAAAAGAAAAACAATATTAATATAATAATAATAGGAAATAAAACAAACAAATATTTACAAAGTCTTCTGTTAACTACAGATATGTACACAGTGGGTGGTCAGCGCTCAGTCCCCGAGAGCGAGCGAGAGGAGAGAGAGAGAGAGAGAGAGAGAGAGAGAGAGAGAGAGAGAGGAAGTTAGAATGATAAAGTGTTGAAATAAAGGGATGAACACATTATGAACAGAGTCAACCAGTGATCATCATTTAAAAAAATAAACATTTTCTGACATCACAAACTTCACCAGTTTAAGAAATGTAAAAACGTCCTGCTTGGGTTTAAAAGAACGAAAAAAATAAACAAGTATTCTTTTTTTTTTTTAAGATCAAATAAAGGCTAATTTCACCATAAGCCACCATGATGATGATGATGAGGATGAGGATGAGTTGTTCTCTCTGTGCTGAAGGAAGTGTCATTGATCGCGGTGAGCTCAGATGGAAGACGTTTAGCTCCCAGACGGAAAGGACTGGAACACAGGCATGGTCGAACTGGTTTGGAGCTTCGTTTGTGGCCTGAAGGGTTTTTTTTGTTTTCAAACTTGTATTTTATAAAGTCGAGAGAGAGGAGACACATTTCCATAAATTACAAATATCATTCAGTCAATAAATTAAAGATCGTTCTGAATCCCTTCCTCGGTGATGTCGACGCTTTCAGCTCACAGACTTAAACTCTGTTGAACCCTGCAGCATATTTTGGATCCTCGCAGAGCAGACGGGCTCCAGAGTCAAAGACGGAAACGAGCGTCGGAGCCACAGCTGACGTGTAAAGTCACGCGGTGCGGCGTGTGTGTAAGGTTCACGGCGTGCACGTTAGAACAGTCAGAAGTGATTACGCAACAGGTCGGTCCGCCCTCGTCTGAAGTCTTTAAACAAATACAGGAGAAGAGAAGAAGAAGAAAGAAACTGGTCGTCAGAGCTCCGTCGCCGTGGTAACGGGTAATATCACAGATACAAACATTGGCAAATGGCTGTGAGCTCGACAGGTAGTACCTGCGCTGAAACAAGCACAACCAGGTGATTGTGAACTTTTCCATGAAGCCTTTTTTTTTTCTTTTTTCTGATTGCGTCAGATAATTATTCCTCGTTTTTTTTTCTCTCCTCAAGGCGCTCGAAGGGAGAACGTTTTTAATATTGAATATCACTCATCATGTTAACGTTAGATGTAAAAAAAAAAGAAAAGAAAAAAAGTCAAGTATAAATCTCGATACATTCACTTCGTATTCTCAGACACACAGTCACACACACATTTATAAACAAGTATTTACAAAGGCAGGATGGAGCGGAGCGAGCGCTCCTCCAAAGTTCAACCAACAATTAAAGATGGCGACAGTGACGATGAGGAGGAGGAGGAGGAAGACTGCAGCAGATTTGTAGGGGAACAGACAGTTCATGTTGAAGAGGTGCGTGTCCAGGATGAGCTCTGATGCTGACGAGTGAAGGCGGGTTTGTAATGTGCGCTGATCAGCGCGTGTTCTGAACGTTCAGGGTCCTGATGTGGATCATGAACACGTCCAGGGAGGTTTTGGTTCTGTTCTCGGTGGCCGTCATGTATAGAAAGTGTTTTGTGTGTGACTTGCATGTGTTCGGGTGTCATGTGCAGGGCGGGTGTTAGTTCTGGTGGCGTTTCATGTGCAGGGCCAGGTGATCGGGAGCGGGAGAAGCAGCGGCTGCAGGCGACGCACTTGAAGGGTTTGGCTCCGGTGTGTTTCCTGTAGTGTCTGGTGAGCTCGTCCGATCGGGCGAAGCGCCAGTCGCAGTTCTCCCATGTGCAGCGGTACGGTTTCTCCCCTGCAACAGAGACAGAGAGAGAGAGAGAGAGAGAGAGAGAGAGAGAGAGAGAGAGAGAGAGAGAGAGGCGGTCAGAAAAACATCAAACATTTACAAACAACAAACAAGTCACCAAGTACAGCCTGCGAGAAAGATCACATCCAGCATGAACCAAGAGAGAGAGAGAGAGAGAGAGAGAGAGACAGAGAGCGAGAGAGAGAGAAGAGAGAGAGAGAGAGAGAGACAGAGAGAGAGAGAGACAGAGAGAGAGAGAGAGAGAGAGAGAGACAGAGAGAGAGAGAGAGAGAGAGAGAGAGCGAGAGAGAGAGAGAGAGAGAGAGAGAGAGAGACAGAGAGAGAGAGAGAGAGAGAGAGAGAGAGAGAGAGAGAGAGACAGAGAGAGAGAGAGAGAGAGAGAGAGAGAGACAGAGAGCGAGAGAGAGAGACAGAGAGAGAGAGAGAGAGAGAGAGAGAGAGAGAGAGACAGAGAGAGGGAGAGAGAGAGAGAGAGAGAGAGAGAGACAGAGAGAGAGAGAGAGAGAGAGAGAGAGAGAGAGACAGAGTGCATGTGTGTGTTTTCACGAGAAGCTGCTGGATGGGACAAAGAAGCCGACTCGTTTATCAGAGAATCAGAGAAGTGATGTTTCTAAAAGCAGGAAAAGAGTGAAGGCGAGGGATGAGACGGCAGGAACGAGTCCGTCTGACTTCATGTCTTCACTTGAATCACTCAGACCATGTGTGCAGGTTTGATTCCTCTTAATGTGTGTTTGCATCTGCAGGGTCATATGAGGGATTTAAGGGTTAATGCATGCACGTTCTTCAAGCTTTATAAATCACACATCTATTTAACTAGCTCTTCGCCCCTGCAGGCTGCGTCTCCGTGCAGGGGAGGTTACTGAAGAGAGACGATGGAGCGTTCAAAGCCTCAAAGAACAACAAGCTGAGTAAATCAAACATGACACTTATCCTGCTCCACCCAAACCTTTCCCCGCTGAGCTACAACGTGCTATTGCCAAACATCGAGCTAATCATCGACGAAGAGAAAAGCTCGCTCGAGTCGCCTGCTATGCACTCGGCAGGAAACAGAAAAGTCCTTTCTCAAAGACGAGGTGTGAAACAACGTTCGTGAATCAGAGTCAGCTCAACCAGGTCACAGCTTTGACTCTATTACGAGTCCCAACCCAAAGATTTGTGGATTCTTTATCAGTGTTGAAGCAGGGAGATAGTCCGAGTAGCTCTCGGCTCGTCACGGGCTCGTTAGCGGCGCCGGCCTCGATAATGCTTTTATGACCCCGTCTAATCACTAGCTGGAGTGATCTGCTATTAGCCATCAATCACTGAGTGACAGCCATTAGCAGAGCGAGGGGTCCAAAGAGCAGCGAGGGGCTGCAGGTGACAGGAAGACGGAAAAACACAAAGTCCACCAGTGAATCTTGAACGTCTTATCTTCAAAACTGCAGTTAAACTTTAAAGTTTGTCGGGTTCAAAACGCGTTTTTATCACGCTGCATTTAAAAACGTTTGTTTTAGTCATGAAGGTTTGTTAGGCGACAGAGTCCTGAGGTTTTATCACACAGCTCATGAACAGGCCGTTTAAAGTCAGTCTGCTGCTAACTTTCTTTGATTATGTTCTACAGGTCGTCACTCGATAACATCAGATATCATCAGCCAGCCAAGTTCTAGTTTCTGCTGTCAAAAAGTTGGTATTGGTGCCAAAATATTCCGTCCTGACCTACTTTTTGCTTCCAGTCAGCAGGAAGTGATCCGACCATGAAGGGCGGTGCGAGACGCTGACGGACGTTTCTTTCCACCAATGATGCTTTGAGAGAATCGCCACTTCCAGAGTGACAGTGATAATAAAACTCAAACACAAAACACGCCACATTTTTGGCGTGTGGATTTATTTTTCTGGCCACAATTAACCTTTTTTTTTTTTTTTTTTATTCCTCCATCAGAGGCTCCGAAGTGCTGCAGCCTGACATCAGGACCAAATCCTGTTTCTGGAGTTAAACGCTCTGTGTGTGTGTGTGTGTGTTTGCACGTGTGTGTGTGCGTCGAGTTAGAGCATTAAAAGATGGTTGGCGCTCTGGGCCTGCAGGTGTGTTTGGTTTTGCTCTATAGCTGCTCAGTCGGGGTCAGAAACACAGACTATTATCCCCGAGGGCGAGCAAACAAGCGGGTGAAATACGACACACACAGAACAAACACTTGACTCTCATATACTCCCAAACAAGCTGCCAAAAGGTCAGGTGCACATCCATCTATATACCATGCTTTCATGGGGGGGCTGTGTGTGTGTGTGTGTGTGTGTGTGTGTGTGTGTGTGTGTGGGGGGGGGGTTAATGGGTTTCTGTGTTGGCAAAATCAGTTTCCAACATGAGAGCCAAACAGAGTGTTAAGAACTGTTTACTACAGAACAGAAACTTTATGAGTAATAATGTCACCAGCAAAGCTTTTCAGAGGGCTGCAATACATCCATCCATTAATCAATCATCCATCCATTAATCAATACATCCATCCATTAATCAATCATCCATCCATTAATCAATACATCCATCCATTAATCAATCATCCATCCATTAATCAATACATCCATCCATTAATCAATCATCCATCCATTAATCAATACATCCATCCATCAATACATCCATCAATCATCCATCCATCCATCAATAATCCATCCATTAATCAATAATCCATCCATCCATCAATCAATCAATCATCCATCCATCAATAATCCATCCATCAATCATCCATCCATCCATCATCTATCCATCTATTATCCATCAGTTCAGGGTTGGCATGGTGGATCTGGTCCCGGCTTGAGTCTTTGGACTGTGGGAGAGAACTCACAAATACACAGAGAGGCTCCTGTCAGACAGGGATTCAAACCAGCAACCTCCTCACTGTGTAAAATAAATCTTTGACTGAAACTCCCAGGTCTCATAAAAGTCTGGAGTCACTTCAGTCTGTGACGAACCAAAAGTGTCAAAGTCACATCTTCTATCATAAATCCATCAATAACAATAACAACAACTCTTATCTTCACTTTAACTTAAACACACACACACACACACACACACACACACACACACACACACACACACACACACACACACACACACACACACACACACACACACACACACACACACACACACACACACACACACACACACACACACACACACACACACACACACACACACACACACACACACACACACACACACACACACACACACACACACACACACACACACACACACACCTCCTGTGTCACAGCGGTCACAGACGTTTGTTTGATCAGCTGGCTGATCATTCAAACAGAAACTTTCACTAATGAGTGCACGTATGAATCCATCAGGATCCATAATGGAGTCCCAGTGGTGAAGGAGCCGAGAGCATCATCCATCACTCCCACACAAAAAGCTTTTGTTGCACGCTGACATGAGGCCGCTTCATATATTTATATTTACTCTCTATAGGAGGCTTTAGGCGCCTCTGACGCCCGGCTCGCTCTGCAGGAGCATCACATACAAACCCAGGATCTTAACCCACATTCTTCCTCCTCGCTGAGCGTCGTGAGTACGTGAATGTTTCTGACATGTTTCTTCGCTCTCAGTGACTCTACAGCGTGCGACACATGAGGACCGAGTCAGAGAGCAAACGGCGCCAGGCTCAGCTTTATCAGCTCAGTGTTTGTGAAGAGGGCTGGAGGATCACACTGATAGTACTCTGCTCTTTACACACACACACACACACACACACACACACACACGTTTACGAACACAATTATAAGGTTGCACATTGACTTTAATGGAGTTCAAGCGGCCGCTGAGGGCCATGGTCAAGGTCGTGGCTGAGCAGCAGGGGGAGGAGCGGAGACGTGAACGAAGGAGGATCGATGGACTACAATAACCTGCAGCCGTCAGGTGACTGATGCTTCCCTCTGATAACATTCAAGTCGACTCGGAGACTCAAACATGTTGTGAACACGTGTTCAGGTAGAGTAGTAGAGTAA